>NC_139666.1:17632303-17699803 GCF_951799395.1 Argentina silus | reverse complement strand
CTGATATCTGTTTGAGGTTGCGATGGAGAGAGGACTCTCTTCGAAATCCATGGCAACGGAGGAAGAGATTGCACACACACACACACACACACACACACACACACACACACACACACACACACACACACTAAAATACATTGCCAAGTGCAAATAGCCTCCCCAGATTCTCCAGAAAATAGAAAATTACCCATAATCAACGGACTGGTCGATGGCTCCATTGGACCCATCACCCTCAGCCCTGTTATTATACTGCTTGTATCAGCCTATCAACTGTATGGAAACTAACCCAGCAAATTGCTGTACATTCCACCCCTTGTGGTGTATATTACCTTAATGTAGCAGCACAGGAATGCTGCATTATGACGTAGTACCTCGTTCTGAATATACATGAAATACTGAAAATGTAAATGTACCTCTGTACTGTAGAGACCGTATGGCAGTTGGGAAAAGAGGGGGAGTGAGAGAGGGAATGAGACAGAAAAAAGAGAGTGCATGAGAGAAAAAGTGAGTCAGAGAGGAGGAAGGAGTTGTTTCGTCCTTGTACAAAACAGGTAATCCTCCCTGTTGATATTGTGTACTGCTATGAGGACCCTGTAAAATCAGATTTCAATAAGTGGTTTCTTTCTGGTATCTTGCTTCTAGCTGTTAGGGCTTGACAAGTGTTGCTGAGAGGCTGTGCTTCCTGTTGATTGTTGCAATAAATATACAACATCATCTCTGTCAGCTGAACATCATTTCAATTATGAAACTAAGGTTTTATAGGTTTTATAGCCCTTCTCTATCTCAATCTTTCCCCTTCTGTCTCTCTCCTGTCCCAGTCTCTGCCATACGCTCTGCCCTTGGTGTGTGTGTGTGTGTGTGTGTGTGTGTGTGTGTGTGTGTGTGTGTGTGTGTGTGTGTGTGTGTGCGTGCGTGCGTGTGTGCACGCGTGTGTGTGACACTGATACATTCCCCGGCACACACCTTCAGCATGGCTGCCCTGTTTGGTGCTGGAGGGGAAGAGCACTGTGAGTTCCTGATTTACAGTCATCAGCCTTCTCTCATCTGTCACTGAGAGAACTGAGGAACATGACAAACTAGAGAGAGCTACTCCCAATGAACCAATTCACATCCCAACCATGATGGTAGTGCTTCATGCCCTCAGAACCAATCCTTCTGCAGTCTCTCACACTCCAAAGCCAATGATGTGTGATCAAATCGACTCTCAGCAGAACAACAAAATACATCAAAGCTCTGCTTCGTCAATAATACGCTATTGATTTGGACGTGAACCCAAACAAATAGTTATGGGTGTCTGTGTTACTTGGCAAACTGACATACCGGAATTCAGTTAGCTTTCTTTTCAGACTTTTCCTTTTTTTTATGCCTAACGCCAGATGTCCCTTCTGTTGTTTTTCGGCAATTTCAGGCCTTTGCTGTACATTTAGGGGCTGTCTCTTTCTGTAAAAGAGGAGGCCCCAGAGAAGGGTAGGGGGCATTCAGGGGTGGCATGGGGATAACAGTTCTCAACAGAGAGTGTCTGACTCCAACCCTGTCCACCAGATGGTCACTGTCTGCCAATGAGTCGAGCTACCCACCCGTGACCCCCCCACCTCCCACCTGTGACACGTCCCCACTCCCCCACCCCCTGTTTTCCCTACACACACACACAGGGAGGGAAGAACAGGTGTCGAGGGAGGGCAGGGTAAAGGTCAGCTCAGACCCCCCCTCTGCCCCCCCCCACCCCCGCCCCCCTCCCCCAGACCATGATACCAGATAGTACAGAGAGACACTAGCGTCTCTGCACACACACACACACACACACACACACACACACACACACACACACACACACACACACACAAACACACACACACAGATGCTTAAACTTACTCCCCTTAAAAGCTACAGATAGGGAATCAAACATTTGTGCCAAAAAATAGGAACTGACTTACTTTATTCTGTTTTATTTTCCCAGAAGCACCAGGCTGTGGTACATTTAGGGACAGTATTTTACAGTAACTCTGCTCTGCAATACAACCTGTTTTGGCGAGCTCTTGTACTGACACAAGTTTAGTTGGGTAGTTTACAGTACCTAGTCTCATGACCACCCAGTCAGAAAAAAACCAGAACTTTTACGATTGTAAAACTGGACTTGGCTTAAAGACGTTTGAGCCGTATGTGTTTTTTGTGGCCATATGTGATTTTGTTGTTTATCCCATTGTTGGCAAACACTGGCTGTGAGATGGCAGAGACACGGTGCTAGGCTGGGGCTGTGTTGGATGAGTCCTGCCCAAGACTCCCTCCTCTTCCAGGGGGAGATGTAACGGTCTGTGAGCCCCCGGATCCAGGGACAGATGGAGATGCTCATCTTTCCTCCTCCTCCTCCTTCTTCTCCTCCTCCTCCTCCTCCTCCTCCTCCTCCCCCTCCTCCTCTCTGTATTCTCCCGAGCAGACCCACGCATCCTGCCCCGGGGAACATATGCACGGCTTCTTGAAGGACGTGCGGAATCTCGGACTAGGGCCAACCTCAGAATTTGGCGTTTTTCCCGAAGGCTTTCTATTGTTTTTTGTGTCGCCTTCTGTAGGCTCTTCCCTGACAGGATGTGTGAGTGGTTGAGTTACCATAAGAGGGACCCAGGGCTCAATTCAATCATACTTGCATAAAGATGGAAATCTATGAGGGAGTAGCCATGAATATAAACTGCAAACCAGACTTACAGCTAGACAGTATTTTCATAGCAGTCTAAGTGCCACTGAGTGCCCTTCCAATATTTTGTGGCCCTGCGTTCATTAACAAGGACCCATCTGGACCACTTCTGTCCATGTCAGCTGAGACCACCTGCCTGAGAGACTCATCCTTTTTTTTTCTTCCCTATGGCTGAGCGAGACACACACCTCGTCGAACATGGCACAAAAGCACTCTACGTTAAAAGCCAATTAACGTTTCCAATATTCGTCCCTCTCCGTCATGTCTGAGGACGATTAAATGCAATTTTCACCCAGGTACTGTGTTATTAAACGGTCCCACCTCCTCTGCTCTCCGATCAGCTTCTCTTTTAATGATTTCTGAGGGAACAATAGAAAGAAAAGAGTGCGATTTCTGAGATTATCGTCAGGCAATCACAAAGGTAATAATGGAGGTAACCTGCAAAAGACTTCAGGGCACGTCCATGCGCCTCAGATAGACAGCACGGTGTCAGGTGTAAATTTCCCAATCATCGATCGTCGTTGATACAGGGGTTTTCCACATCTAGCAGCAATAACCTGTAACTCTAACACATTAACCACTTGAATACCAGTTACCATAATCACTAATATGGCCAGCATCTTTTTTCCTCAATTGGTGAGAACTCAAAGGGAGGAAATCAATGGGTAATGGGACAGATTAGTATCAGGGCCATTGATGGTAAGAGGCCATTTACCACTCAAACAATCATCAACAGATACTTATTTTGATTCAACATTCCAGCTGTGTTATGTGACAAAGTCAGAGAAAGTGAACCATTTTGGGGGTTTTTTTGGTTACCACTATTGGAAATCGCTTGTGTACAGCACAGTATATTTGTTTATGTGTACAGATTTTTCATTTATGACATCAGCCTAGTGGTCAGCCACTAATATTTTATGGTTTCTGATTCCTCCCACCAAAGAAAAAACATTCAAGACATATTGAAAATAATACTTAAGAATACATTTCAGAATACATATGTTTCATAAAAGCATAAGGTTACATGCCCATTCATCGCATACAATGGCTATGGCTGTGTCATGAATACATAAGCCTATTGGCCATTCATCCATTTAACAAATTTTTCCAAATACTGTGAGAAACTCAATAAGAAAGGGGTTTTGTATCTCAAAGATGTGTTTTTATAACGCCAAGGCAACATCAGTATGAGGCTATTCATCTTTTAGGACTTGAAGAGAACTCAGGTGCATACTTTACACACTCATATTATCTGCAGTCAAACAGCATTGTGGTGACAGACATGGAATGTGTGTGTTATAATGGTGTATGTGAATGGACACCCATTCAATGCTAGAAAGTTATATGCAAACAAACGAACAAGGCATCAGTATGTTCCATTCAATGTTCTTTACTCACTCGTAAAGTGAAACTTCATGGTGTCAATCAGTTTTCCTGCATATTCCTATTTCTTTTGTATATAAAGGGAATATTCCATAATCTGCTCGAGTCCAGTGAGCAACAGGGACAGCCTAACATTCTATTTCAGAACCCTGTTGCCATGACAAACAATTTACTAGTTACCAAGGGATGTAATAAGATTTGATTACATTCCTTGCTAGTTACCAAGGATAATTTGCCGGGTTGCAGAGGCCTATAGTGTTGCAGTTGTCCAGGAGCTGTCAGTCTGATGGGGAGGAGGGAAGCAAGGTAACAAGGGAGAAATTGAGTTTGAATTAGTAGCGTGCCCAGGATGAACATAGATCGCAGGAGAAGTTGCTATTCTCAATGTGCGAGCACCATGGTTAAGGGCGAGCAAGGCGAAAATTACCACAGCAAATTAATTCGTCCGAGTGTGATTAAAAAATATTTTGGTGAAACTAATTTGCACTTACTGTAGCATAAAATTAAGGTTGCTTTGGAACAGTTGGTTCCATTTTCAGAAGACCATCAGGACTTTTGAAAATTTAATGAGGATCCAAATTGCCTCGTCCACCGCCTTATTTGTGACACTCGACTCTGCCTCTGTGTCCTTAAGACCAGAGAGCCATACGCCTACTACACAATCATCACACGCTTTCTTCTTTCTCATATAATTCCTCAGTTAACAGAAAACAGAATAGTATGATGGCAATAGGCCTACATCTTGAGATATGTGGAAATATTATATCATATCCATGTAAATGTAGTTTCCAATAATTTTACTTCTTTATTGACAATGGTCTGGGAAACACACTGGATTTATGTTAGAGGTCATAGGTCAAAGGTCAGAGATCAGTGCAGGTTTGAATAAATGACCCTTGCTTGAGTCCTTTAGGTCATTACCATCCAAAACCACAAGCCATAATAGCCAATAGGCATGTGTAGAATTCTTCAAATCGATCGACTTACTGGTAATAAATCTCATTCCAATTGCTCACATGGCATTCGAACAAAAAGAAAAATAATTCATATCAAATGAAATATAATCTAATGAATATGCATGTAATCGGCTGTGAGAAGTGCCTCACAGGCATTGCCATGGCAGTAGCAGCGGCAGTGAAAGTTTTGGGGTGAAATACTCTGTGATCGATGCTGGGTTGGGTGTGGAGGAAAATCCCATGGGTGAGGAGAGTGTTTTTCATGAGGCCTTATGAATCAGAGTCCAATGCCTCCCCATTTTCCACAAAGCTTAGTGTGGTAGTATTCTCTCATGCTGGTGATACACAGCCAGGCCTATTTCAGAGGGAAAGAGCGGGTCTTTATTACCTCATCATGACGGGACAGGCACCCATTAGGGTGACGGGTGTTCTAACCCCTCCTCCCCACGGCCATTCTGTGGAAGAGGGATGTGACATGGAGACTGACGGGGGAGAGAGGGAGCAGAAAACCATCATATTTTTCCTCTGCAGCCGCCAAACAGAATGGAACGCTGCTTTTTCTCTTTTTTTGTCGTCCTCAGACAGCCACAATCTGTCTGGAGTGACGGAATGAGAGGCCGTGACTGACTTGTGGCAGACATGTGCCAGAGAAGACGTATGCCTGCTTGCTGCCTCCAGAGCAGAGCTCATTGGTGAGTGTGCCCCCTGGTGGTGCTTTTAGGGATGTACTCCTCTGCCACCATAAATAGTGTAGACACCAAGAGCTGAGACACAGGCTTTAGGGACTACCTGCCTACTCATTTGGGGATGCATGTGTTGATGTCTGTTTTGTAAGTCTCCCCAGGCCTCAGGGTCGCATTCCTGAGCAGTTTTGTTCCTCTCCAGGTCTGAATACTTTCCAAAGGCACTGTATCTTCAAATGCTTCCACCCGCAGTATCCCTGATCTGACAGGAGTAGGTTGGTGTTAGCTATGCAGGGTTCTGTGCCTCATCCTAACTCTATGAGCCCCCATGAGAGCTGTTGAAAATGCTGTGAAGTTGCTCGTTAAAGGTAGACTCAGGGATATGATGTCACAGCCATGAAAACCAAGCAACTTTCATCAAAGATATTGTAGTGAACAAGAGCAAACAAGAGCATCCACTCGTTTCACTGCCCTCCACCCTCTCAATCACATTCAACTCTACAGTGTCATCTAATCCTCTCTTCTCTGAAATGTTTTGGCTTGGATTTAGATTTTTTAATTTGGATTTTTGCTCTGTCGCAACATGCTCTATTCCCTACTCTGTTGCATATGAGAGACTTTTTTTCTAAAGTCTCTGGCAGCGTCGCCCTGCATCTACCTTTAAGTCTGGTGTAAGGATTTGGAGAGAGTAAGTTGGAGTTGTAGATGTGCTGGTCTGGACAACCTTCTACTTTCAGCAAGTGAGCAGCAGCCAGGTGTTTGCCTCAGGCCGGGCACCTGCAGATACTGTAAGACAGCCAGGCTTAAAGGGGAAGATACACAATGGCTGGACTGAAAAGAGAAGATATAAAAGGGATTGCAGGGAATGGCACTAGTAGAGAGAGAGGTTGATTCTAGTTTGATCAGGTGAGTGGATTTTTTGTAACAGAAACATTGGGATATTTGAGATTGATAGTGACTCAAATGGAATGTTTATTTTGATTTGGCTACCACCACCTATGGCTCTAGTGTTAACTTCCAGCTCTATTGGTTCTTTTAGGTTCTATGGTTTGGACCAATCCAGCCATGCCTCACTTGTTTCAGGGTTAGTCGGGTCAGTGAGGGACTCGTGAGACAGTGGGCTTTGGTTCTGCCCTGGTCGCGATAAGAGGCTGTAACATAGACCCCGCCATGCTCCAGGCGTTCCCCAGCCCTTGGAGCCCCTGCCTGGGCCACTCTTAGCTGTGGCTCTCCCTCTCCTCTGTGGCTTACTCTCTTCCACCCAAAGTTAATTTTTAATGACACACTTTGTTATGTGGGTCCACAGGGGGCCCTTAGTGGCTGTGCTCTAATAAAGAGAGTCTAGCTCCGTACTCCCTTCAGAGAAGACTTCATTAAAACCACCATAGAAAAAAAGCCTTTGAAGTCCTAGTTTTTGAGTTGTCAGCCTGTCCAAACTTTATTTCATATTTGTCTGTCCATCTGTGTGTCTGGCCTTTTTATGAGTTTATTTTCTTTTTTTTTATGTTGGTGGCTGTAAACTAACAGGATATTTGGAAGGACGGTCAATGTAACCCCCTCAGGAGAACTGTGGTGGTGTTGTTTTGTGTGTGTGTATGTGTGTGTGTGTGTGTGTGTGTGTGTGTGTGTGTGTGTGTGTGTGTGTGTGTGCGCGCGTGCGTGTATGTGCATGCCCATGTGTGTGCGTGTGTGTGTACTGTATCTGTGCGCGCGCAGGCGACACCGTGTTTGTGAGGGTATGGGTGTGTGAGGAAGTAATCACAATACAAGTGAACTACATTCCTGCCTCCTTAACCCCCCTAATCAATATTCACCCTCCCACCACTTAAACATTGGTATGCTGCATTTGGGTATATTGACAATATGCCAGTGTGTTCAATGACTTCAAACTGTACTCTAAATAGAAATAATTTGTTGATAGAAACACGGGATACGGGATGGGTTTTTGATGCTCGAGAGATATTGACTCAAACACCACTAATAGTGTCATTCAACAAAATGATGGCATTTTGCCAGGCCCTCAGTGAGTTGTTTTTTAAAGGTTGATCTTGGATGAACATTTAATCAGAAACTGATTGATGATGATTCATAAAGACAGATCAAAAAAGAGCAGAGAAAAATGAAGGCTGAGTGTTTGATGTTTTCCTCTGATGAGAGTCCACACACTCCTCTTTTGTTTCTCCATTAGAAAGACCGTCATCATATGCTTTGTGCGGACGCCGGGAGGAGTAGCTGTTGCTGATGTAACAGCTGTCCGAATAAAAGAAGAAAGACATTTTTACTTTCAATAAACTCATACTTAGGTCTTCCTTTCAGTTGCAATATTGATCTATTACGTTCCATCTTCAAAGTGTATTTTCCCCCTCACCTTTCTCAGTTCAAGAGGTAAGGCTATGACTTGTGTCATTGAAAGCAGAGTGGGAGTAGGCTCCATCCTTCCTCAATCCTGGTCCCAGTTGTGTGTGCTTTGCTTTATCATTCGCATGGTTACAGTTGACAATGGTGATACAGTAGCTTAAGCTGATCTGTGCTTAGAGAGGATCTCAGATCAGTCACAAGCTTTTTCTCAACTGTTAGGAACACAACTCCTCACGTCCTCTCCTCTATCCTCCACTCGAGTGTTCCCGAAAACACATTGGGGGGGGAAGGTTCTTCCCTAACCCTTTTCCTCCAATTCTAGTGGAGGTCAGAGGAGAGGACATGAGGAGCCGTGTTCCTAACAATTGAGAAAAGGCTTGTGACTGGCTTCTCCTTCACCACAGACCCAGAGATTGGGCTGGGTACATGTCAATCACTCTTGTCCCATAATGATGATGTCACTGACTGAATAATGGATCAGCAGACCCCCAAGGCCCAGGAGGAAGTTTATTGAGCGCTGCCGTGGAACAGTGGCGTTGTGTCACATGGGTCACTCTTTGTTGTGCCCACTTAAAGCCAGATTAAAGGTGTACTCATGCGAGGATCAATATTTCAACCAAGCTCCTACTAACATTGAGTACATATTGTACAGTGGTACTTGTAGCCGTGCTGCTGAGAGAGCATCGAAGTTGATTGGAGATGTGTGTAAATAAATTAGTTTTACTGCACAGGAAGCTTGTACTTCTGTGTTCTCTGCCAGCGAGAACACCTGGTTCCTGGCTTGTTGCTACGGTGATGACAAAAGATAGAATGTCTATGCTGCGCCACTGCCACATTTAGAATGTATATTAATAAATATCTCCCACTGATTGCAGAAATTGATTAGACAGTTTAACAGGTTGCCTCTCTTTCTCTTATCTTCTCCCATCTGTGAAAAGTTGACATTTTCCTCATTCTTTTCTCACAGGAGAGTAATTAGAGGGAGATGAAGAAGACTAGAACATGCTGTATGTCAGAATCAGAGTCTATAACAGTGGGTGGTCAGAGGTGAAAGATGAGAACCAAGCGTGCTGCTTCGGTGATATCACTGTAGCTTACAGCATTGACAACATCGGTTGCGTCTGACAGACATTAAAAACAAGGTTCAGTGATCTCTAGCGTAAGTCATAAGTTAGCATAAAGCTAACCGCTAGCATACAGTAACACAAACACCAATGAATAAAGTAAATGTATGAGTGAACGAACATAAGTCAACAAATAGATAATGAATCAATCAATGGCGACTAATGATTAGATAATAACTATGTGTGTGTCTGCCTGTATGCTGCATATAGCCTATATAAAAGCATGTAGCCTATTTAAAAACATGTAGCCTATATAAAAGCAGTTTGTGTATTCGGCAGCCAGAGGGTCTTTGCCGCAGAGCCTGTATTCTGAGCTCACTCCGTTTATTCAAAGTGATTTTGTACTCTCTCACAGGAGGGGAGGAGCTGATTGCTGCTGTCTCTCTGTCTTTTCCAATCTACCCTGCACTGTCGCCTCCTCTCTCACTCAAACTCCTGTGTGTGGACTGACTGTCAACCAGTCAGTGGCCAAGGCCCATTCACTGCAAAATGTCTAGCCTCCAACCTATCATTGCGCTTTGGCAGCCACAGAGCTAATTGTCAAATTCCACAGCTCTGAGCTCCAGCTTCAGATCATCTCCTCCACCCTCCCCACCCTCCTCCACCCTCTCTGCCCTCCTCACCCTCCTCCAACCTCTCCGCCCACCCCACCCTCCTCCACCCTCCTTCACCCTCTCCACCCACTCCAGCCTCCTCCACCCTCCTCCAGCCTCCTCCACCCACCCCACCCTCCTCCACCCTCTCCACCCACCCCACCCTCTCCACCCTCTCCACCCTCCCCACTCTCCTCCACCCTCTGTCCCCACCGCACCCTCCTCCACCCTCTGTCCCCTCCCCACCCTCCCAGCCCCACACCCTGATCCTTCTCCTCCCATTTTATAAAAACCCACCCTTCCCCCTTCTAGCTCCACCCAGGCTGCAAGATAACATGCTGTGGAGGGCAGAGCTTGCCCCTGGAGCCGCCCAAACTGTGAGCATATTGTCTCCATCACGAACAGCACTGTTGCAAAACTGCTGTCACAGTGAGTTTGCCATGCTAATGTGGCTCTGGGTGCCGTGTCCCTGCCCTAATACCGTGTGTGTGTGTGTGTGTGTGTGTGTGTGTGTGTGTGTGTGTGTGTGTGTGTGTGTGTGTATGTGTGTGTGTGTGTGTGTGTGTGTGTGTGTGTGTGTGTGTGTGTGTGTGTGTGTGTGTGTGTGTGTGTGTGTGCATGTTGGGGAAGAGTGTTTTCTGAAACAGGGTTCCAGGGCTAGGGAGTGTGTGGATGTGTTTGTGCACGAAGGCGGCCAGGAAGGGAGGCTTTGAAGACATCAAGGCAGCTGTCTCTCATGGCTGAAAGCAGGGTAATTTCCAGAAAGGTAAACACAGCACTTGATGCATGGCAGAGTGTTAAAACACAGATTCCCTGGCACCTCCTCTTCCTCGCCATCTTCCTCGTCTGAAGGTGGAGAGGAGAGGCTTCAAAGGCACGTCATTCTGGGCCTGACTGATACCTGGCAGGGCTTTGAACAATGTCCTTGAGTTAGCCCAGTGAGTGTCAAATACCGAGGCAGCCAGCCTCTCTGTCACTCACAAACATAAACATATACTCAGACACTAACACACACACACACACACACACACACACACACACACACACACACAGACTCACACACACACACACACAGACTCACACACACACACACACACACACACACACACACACACACACACGCACACACGCACACACACACACACACACACACACACACACACACACACACACACACACACACACACACACACACACACACACACACGCACACACAGATCCTGTACACACTTTCCCATGTACAGACACACAAGCTATTTGCTATCTCCTCTCACTGCTGATGTTCATACAGAGAGGCACTGAAGGGGTTAACGTGGATGTTTCCGTTTGCCAGATGAGTAATTGTTTCTTATTGGCCACCTGTGAATATCCTGCATTTGTCAGCAAAATCACAGCGTCACCACTGAGGGCAATAAACCAATTACCTATCGAGCATGTCGTGTTCTGCAGAGTATTCCAGGGCTAGGGCTGTATTCAAAGGCACCTCTGGGACCGTTGGATTGTATCCCTCCCCTATCTGTCTCCAGTCCACTTTTGATGTTGAAAAACCCAGAATTACCTTGGAAAGGGCAGTGACGTTGGCACCCGCTTGGTTTTGATGTCTAGAGTTCAGTGATGTTACGATAACCCTGTAACCTCAGCCTCAGCCTCTGCCGGTATTCATTTCTGTTGGATTCAAACTGTGCATCTCCTGAATTTCCAAACTCCATTCATGTTCTCTGTCAAACTGGGCTACCCTGAAATGGGATCCCACTTTCAAGCGCTTTTGAATGATATTACCGACTTTTAAAGTATCCATTTTTCAAAGTGCCAAGTAACTATACACATATGGAGAAAGGATCTCGTTGTCAGTCAAGGCAACCCATTTCTATCTATCTATCTATCTATCTATCTATCTCTCTCTCTCTCTCTCTCTCTCTCTCTCTCTCTCTCTCTCTCTCTCTCTCTATCTATCCGTATCTCTCTGTGTGTTTTCATTGGTGCTGCTAAGTCTGGTGAGGTAGGCTGAATGTTGACATTCAGAGGTTCCTTCCTCACCTCTCGCTGTCTGTGTGCTTGCGTGATGTAGTGTAATCAACCTTATCTCAGCTCGAAACGGGTCAGGACTAAAATTAGCCGTCAGGTTGTTGATGGGATGGAAAATTAGCGATTGTTAATTCATGTTGCTGATGAATAAGTGATTGGCTGCAGAGTTGGGGGCCAGGCTTAGAGGCACGGGGCATATGGAAAATGGGGAGGGATGCAGATGCTCTCGAGGGCCAGAGGGATGATGGGAAAAAAAGAGAGAAACAGAAAGAGAGAGAGGGGTGGTAAAATGAGAGAGATAGAGAGAAAGTGGGCTAGAATGAGAGAGAGGGAGACACAAACACACACACACACACACACACACACACACACACACACAGACACACACACACACACACACACACACACACACACACACACACACACACACACACACACACACACACACACACAGCAGCCCAGTCCTACCCATAGAGCGGAACAACCCCCCTCCCTGCTCAGCCTCTGAACCCTCCTCTGTGTTAGTTCACCACAGGGACCCGAGCAGCTCTTTTTAAAAGGGCCTATCTCAGAGTGCAGGGCCACATCCTCCTCTGACCTCAAAGAGAAGTTAACATCTGAAAGAGGCAAACTCCAAAACCCCAGAACCAACTGTGCTCTCAAAGAGCTTAAACTCAAAACACACACATGCATACAGGCACTGAAAATTGCACAAACACACGCACACACACACGCACACGCACGCACGCACGCACGCGTGCACACACACACACACACACACACACAACCACACACACACACATACACACACACACATACACACGACACACACACACACACACACAGACTATCTCTCTTTCTCTCTCTCTCTCTCTCTCTCTGCTATGCAGTACTCAGAGATCGCCTTTACACATACAGCACAACACACACACACACACACACACACACACACACACACTGCAGAGCCTGAAAAACACACAGACAGCAGCATCTACTGGTAGATTTGTGACGTGTAGGACTGAATTGAAGGGAGGTGAGGGATTACCTCTAATACCTCACAAATGTATCCGTTCCTCCATCCTCCCTTTTTTCTCAGAGAAGGAATTAGATGGTTCATGTGCAAAAATGCAATGATTTTGGACACTTAATGTTACTATTTGTATTGTCTTTTGTATATACGCAACTGGAGATCATGCACAGATGTTTGGGCATGGAGCCTTTCTCAGTGTGCAGTGTGACCTCCATCTGGCCATGATGGTTTAACTAATCTGACATGAGATATTTTTGATGTAGAGAAAAAAAGATGACTAATCAGGTGACTTAAAGGGTGAGATCAGTTATTTAAGCCAGCTTGAATGTGCTTCTGTAATAGTGCAAGTCTTTTAAAGTACACAGTGTGTTGTGTACCATTTCCCACCCAGGGAAAGCCTTCATATCAGCCCTGAAGACAGAAGACAGAAGTATTGTGCAGATGATCATACTGTTATTAATAAACTGACAGCACGAGTTTTTAGAAAATATCCTGGGGATCCTATTTGTCATTTGACTTGGAAAACGCATTGTGCTGTATGTATTGCATATCAGTAGCGAGGTATGTACATACTGTATTCAACCATGTTGTCAGGTAGGGTTGCAGATAAGACCCGAGAACTCACGGGTAGCTCATATAATTATAGTGATAAAAGATGGAACCAGGCTTTGGATTATGGTTTTTGAGGTAATGTATGGAGGCTTATCTGGAGAGGTTGGAGTCTTCATTCATACACAGTATAAATATACATTGTATGTATTCATAAATATACAGTATACCAAATGAAAAGACGATACTAGCACACACACACACACACACACACACACACACACACACACACACACACACACACACACACACACACACGCACGCACATGCAAGCACGTGCACACATATACACACACACACACACTCACACACACACACACACACACACACACACACACACACACACACACACACACACACACACACACACATGCACAGACCCATTGATGGGAGTATGGGTCTAATAGTTTTTTTAAAGATCAGATAATTTGCACTGTGCAGGTCCCCCTGGTGATAGAGCCTTGAGCTGAAGACTGATTTGACGAGGAAAGCCATACAAATGACAGATGATGTGTGTGCGTGTGCATGTGTGCGTGTGTGTATGTGAACATACGCATGTATGCATGTGTGCTAATGTGGCTCTGGGTGCTGTGTCCCTGCCCTTAGACCAGTGTGCGTGCGTGCATACGTATGTGTGTGTGTGTGTGTGTGTGTGTGTGTGTGTGTGTGTGTGTGTGTGTGTGTGTGTGCATGATGCCATGTCTCTTTGATATCCACACTGTAACATTCAGTACTGTATCAAAAAAAGGCCTGACTATTCTTTTCTTCTTTTTTTGGAAGGCCCCAGGGACATAATGACATACCTCACTGCTTTGCTCTGAGTCAAACCTGATCATCCTCTTCTCTCTGTCTCTTTCCTTCCTTTCCTCTCTCACTCTCCTCCTCCCTTCATCCCGACCCTACTCTTCCCCTGATATTCCTCTTTCTCCATCCATTGAGTGATCATTTTAATAAACCGTATTCAGGGCACTTGTTTGTGTTTGCATGTGGCGTGAATGCGTGCGTGCTTGTGTGCATGTGTTTGTGCACGCGTGGGTGTGGAAGCCTAAGATTCAATGTTCTTGTCCATGTTCATTGTCATGGCAACAATAGCATTATATTACAGTCAGCAAGTGGCCAAGCAAATCAGATGAACAGACCGGAACAGAAGAAAACAGAAGTGATCTCATTTCAAGTTGCAGTACAAATAGAGCACTGCAATGTTCCCTCGCATTGAGGGGATAGTCTCAGGCAGCTGAAATGCTTGGGATTTCAAAATCCAATAGTCCACTCTCTTGTAAACAGGTGGTTGTACAGTAGTGCATCTCAGTGTTATCAAATGTGCTTCATACTAGCATCAGATAAAAACAACTGTGCATGAATTAATAAACACAGGAAATTGTATTGTCAGGAGAGAATGAGATTTCTGTGGTTGTAAATGTCGGTTGTGTTGTGCAGGGGTCGATACCTGTAGGCGCTGCACTCATCCTCTCCATCCTTGGCCTTGGTTAAGCTCAATGCTCTCATTGATTTCTGTACCATACGTTGTGATTGATAGGTTGACAATTAGGTTACACAGGCAATTTCACGAGGTTCTGTAGGTGCTCGCGTGCATCAAATGACAGGGGTAATATTTCTGTTGTTTTGACAGCTAGGCTTAGGGAGATTCATGCGTGTGAGGGTTATTTAGTAGTGCAGTAGGTGTCAAAACAGGTGTGTGTGTGTGTGTGTGTGTGTGTGTGTGTGTGTGTGTGTGTGTGTGTGTGTGTGTGTGTGTGTGTGTGTGTGTGTGTGCGGGTGTGTGCGTGCATGCTTGCGTGCATGCGTACGTGCGCGCATACGTGTGCACGTAGAAATAACCACGAAGACTGGCTAAAACTTGTAATAATAACACAATTAACTTGAGGCTTTATTGCGTGCGTGCGTGCATGTGTGTGTGCGTGCGTGCGTGTGTGCGTGTGTGTGTGTGTGTGCGTGTTTGCGGCTACATACAGTATATGTGTACACATTTCTGTATGTATCTCAATCAGTTCCTGCTGACATGTAAAGAAGCAGCAATAATCTGCAGAGCCATGGAGTTTGCATCCATCGCATAAAAGTTCTGATGTCAAATATTTGCATGGAAGGGAAAAAAACACGAAGAGCGGCTGAAAGTTGTAATAATAACACAATTAACTTGAGGCTTTATTGAGCTCTGTCGAGCAAACATTCGCACTGCAAATCCCAATAACCCCCAGTCTGAATAAATGCCAGGGGATTGTTTGCCACATGATATTTGATGGATTTCAGCAGAAATGGCGATTAATAATAAAGATTATGAAGTTATTCTCTGTCTTGTCGTGTGCTAGGGGCTGGGAAGGGGGGCAGCTGGGTTTGTGTTGCCACGGTATTACATACCTCATTTGCATATGTCACTCAGGATCTTATTGCGCCAGCTTTTAGAAGCTGAAATGCCATTACCAAGGGTGCAGCTCAGTGTGTGTTCTCACATATTTTGAGTCAACTTTAAAAAAAACACTTAGTTTTCAGGATGTGCCGATAATGCCATGTAGATTGTGTGTGATTAGGAAATAGCATAGATGAGAATCTTAAATTCAATATGTATTGGTTATGTAAACATGTTCATGTTTTTACAGTATAGGTAAGGAAATTGTATCGACAGAGAACTAAGTGCCTCAATGAAGCATCACAAAGAGGCATTGTGTGTGTGTATGTATGTGTGTGTGTCTCTGTGTGAGTGTGTGTGTGTGTGTGTGTGTGTGTGTGTGTGTGTGTGTGTGTGTGTGTCTGTGTGTGTGTGTGTGTGTGTGTGTGTGTGTGTGTGTGTGGATATTCATTTTAGTAATCACACTCAAGAACACAATTTAGCATATCTCTTATTAGGGTTCCACGAAGCAACAGGTGACATAGAGATGAGATCATGCTAATCAGTCTCCCGCTAGGACCTAGAGAACCAGAGACATCCAGATGAATTACATATTGAATCTCTGGATTTCAGAAACAAAGTGGACTGGGTCAACATTGATATATTCAATGGCTATGGGGGTTCCCATCCCAACATGTTAACCCTGGTCACCTTCTGAACCCACTAGAAACAACATAGGTTATGAACAGAAAGCTACAGTATTTACAGTATTGTTATTTCCACATGACAAATAGAGCAAATGATGTCATCCCTGTCCAGGCAACATTGCCCAGCTGGTGCAAAGCAACTGGCAGGAGTCTCATTCATTTAACATCATTAGCATTTGTTTATATCCCGTTTGTCCTGACCTGCTGGTGTTGTGCCTCTGAACGCCACACAGATGACAAAGGCTTACCTAGCAGGGCACATCACCCATCCGCCCCTTCTCACCTTGTTGCCTCCCTGCAGGAGTCCTGAGTGTTACCACGGTGATGTACGTGTCACTCAGAGACCAGCTGTAGTGTAAGGCCCTCTGGCCCTTAGGGTAGTCACTTCCTCATTCTACAACCGTCAGCACTGTCACTAACAATTCTAATTAGGATGGGGCAAAATGTCACTGCCATGTTGTTCGGGCTGTTGAGCGCTGCTTAGTTCTCTGAGCTGCACTGTCAACAACCAACCAGAGACACACACAAACAGACTCATACACCAGGGGAGGCTGGTGGCATCCTCCAATTTCTGCCTCGACCAGCCTCCACTGTCATAGACATACAATATACCTGTATGTGCATCTATGGTCCCTCTATACATAGTCTCAGCAACAAATACCTATGGTGCTTCCTGTTTATTTATCAAATCATGTCAAACTGGAATGTCTTCTCTTCCCCACAGTTCTCAAAAGCTGTATCCATTTCTAACATGTAATACCTGAGTACTCCAACAGCCTAACGCTCAACCCCAGAGTGCAGCCTAGAACTCAAGTGATTGCAGTGAGCAGATGCAGCCAAAGGCTGTTAGACCCTGCGCATTGACCTGAGAGGCCCCATCATGACAGCTGAGCTGGCCTGACCCATCTGGTTAAACATTTGGTGAGCTTGACAGGAACTGGGGCCAATGCCATGCGGAGTCCTGCAGTGGGATGACTTCTGTCTCACTTCGAACCCCTAGACACAGCCATGGGTAAGTTGTGTCTCTCTTATCCCATCTGTGGATTCTATACATTACAAATGCACACTGGCACACACACATACAAACACAAACACATATAGACGTGCAAACACGCGCACACACACACACACACACACACACACACACACACACACACACACACACACACAAACACAGGTATGTGTATGCAAACACACATGCACACAAACGCGCTCTCTCTCTCTCTCTCTCCCTCTCTCTCTCTCTCTCTCTCTCTCTCTCTCACACACACACACACACACACACACACACACACACACACACACACACACACACAAAGGCACATTCTACCATCCCGATAAAAGTAGTGCCACTAAGCCTCCTTGCCAAAAAATGACAAAGACAAAATACAACAACGACAATAACAACTGCATATCCACATATTTAGAATGCAGTTCATCTCCACACAGGTCATGCCCAACCAGATGCTCATGAATACAGCCGGAGACGCAGGAAGTTGGTGGTGAAGTTTTGGAAGATCAAGGTTATTCCCTGTATATTTGTACTTCCTTACAAAACGGTCTAATGGCAGCGTACCCTGCCCTGCCGACCCCTGCCTCCCCCCACCTGTGGGGCAATACGTGACAGTGGGTGTGGTGTATCTTAGTAGTTTTCAGTTGATCGCTCTCTTTATTTCCTCTCCTTGATTCATTCATTCTGATCTGAAAGAAGTTGAGAGGTGAAAGCAAATCTCTGTTTTGGAATCATATCCTTTTCTACTACTGGGATGCACACTAAGAATCTTCACTGGGCCTTGTTGTTAAATACTGTACAAAGTATCACCCTTCTTAAAACAAGCCATACAAAGCTGGTTACGATTTACATTTTATCCTCCAGGTCAAATATTACAGCAAATAATTTAGGTCAAATATTACAGCAAATAATTTGGCTCAAATATACTGATTGGAAAAAAATATACTCTTCAGTGAACAATGAGGTCTAATAGCTAGTGGATTTTAACTCCCATTACCATTGAGTTGTACATAATGTATGATAAGTACATACTGTATGATGGCTCACACAAAAAACAGCGATATAAAGCAACAGGCCTGACTAATAACCATACACAAGTGTTTTCCCTCATTCCCTGAAACATCTGTCACGGCTGTGAGCCGGTGTGGTTAATAGGGGCGGGAGGGAGAGAGAACCACTTGACTAAGGAAAAGCCGCATTCATGAGAGCAAGGAACACATTTCCAAACAAACAAATAGAGACAGCAAACACCATTCTCCCTCAGTTTGCTTAATTTAAGACCTGTTGTGTGGTACAACAGTGTCATGTAAGTCACAATGGATTTCTTTGTGTTTTTCTTTTCATTTGTGAAGGAGGATTAGTGTAGACATTCAGAGAGAATGAAAGAGGTGCGACAGAGACAGAGGGAGGGAGGGATGATGGGAGAAAGAGAGAGAAGTACAGTAGCAAGCACCAGAGAAAGCAAATGGAAAGGAGAGGGGAGTGTTCAGGGGATATAAAGAGCTTTCATGAGCGTGAGGAAAGGAGAAAGAATGAGAGAACGAGAGACACCTATGTGGGTGCGGAGTAATTAGCGCTGGATGTTCTCAAAGCCATAATCAGTCTCCCACCTTTCTCTCTCTCTCTCTCTCTCTCTCTCTCTCTCTTCTTCAGTTTCTCCTGTCTCATTCTCTCTCTCTCTCTCTCTCTCTCTCTCTCTCTCTCTCTCTCTCTCTCTCTCTTCTTCACTTTCTCCTGTCTCATTCTCTCTCTTTCGACAGACAAAAAACGCCCTGCATCAGAGAGGAGAGGACAGTATCCAAAAATAACACGTCTCCTTGTGATCATTAAAAAGAGAGAGCGAGGGAACAGCTGCTTCCGACAAAATCAACACATTAACACCAATGCACCACAGTCTGCAATCACCGGGACTCAGAGAGACAGCTGCCCGCCGCTAATCACAAAGACTTTCATCCTCTAACTTTCATTCTCTCTCTTTCTCTTTCTCTCTCTCTGTCTGTATGTCTGTCTGTTTGTCTCTCACTCCTGTATCTGTCTCTTTCTTTCTTTTTTATTACTCCTGCCAACTCTCTTCCTTTTCTCTCCTCTCCTTTCACTGCTCCCTATATCTCTATATCTCTCACTTCTCCCTAGCATCCTTAGCTCCCCCCCCCCCTCTCTCTCTCTCTCTTTCTCTCTCTCTCTCTCTCTCTCTCTCTCTCTCTCTCTCTCTCTCTCTCTCTTTCTCTCTCTCTCTCTCTCTCTCTCTCTCTCTCTTCCATCTCTCTATGACTTTCTATCGCTGCTTCTTTCTCTGTCACTCTTCTCCAACTAAGAAATGTTGCTTGCACTATGGATATCGTCTCAGATATTATTTTCAATCACAATATTTATATTTTTTTCACTCCAATATGAAAGTCATGCACAGATATTTCAGCAGGACTGTAATTGCCCCTTCTTGTCTTGCCCTTAGATCTTTCAGCAAAATCATTCATTCCTCCCTGACTAAAGTTGTACAACAGGTTCAGGTTCTTTTGACAGTGCAGAATATCCCATCACACTGTGGCACTTGTTGGATCACAGTCAAATGAAACACCCCCATGAGTTGATATATGATATCACGAGAGGCTTTCTGTGGTTTTAACATTGAACCTGTGCATAAACTCTATCCATGCCATTGCTGTTGTGCCAAACAAGGATACTACCTGATTTATTCTGAAAGAAGTAGATTTACTTGTTTCCCAGTGGCAGAGAGAGAGCAGGATTGTTCTTTTACGATAAAGACATTATAAGAGGCTGCAGATGTATTGTTGCGCACAAAAATGCAGCCAAACGTTGGCGGAGGGAATGACAAATATAGCAGATGCAGGTCTTTTCATTCCAGGGATGATGTTTAATTATATGTGAGGCTGCCATTTAACAACCATTGTCTTGTGTGATGTTGGCTGCACTCTGTGCAATGTGTTCACTTTGTCTTTCCTTTCTTTCTTGCTTTGTTTCTTTGTTTCTTTCCTCTTTCAGGGTAACACAGCATAACCATTTTGACCCTGTATAATTTCCTCAGTAATCAGCCTGTTCTCTGGCTCGGTGGCAAAGCTTTAATCAAACGTCTTGCAGTCTCCCCGAGCCAGAAATGTGTTATTTCGACAGAAACACCAAAAAAAGCATGCAATTACTCCCAGGGGACCTATCCCTCCCTCCCTCCCTCCCTCCATTCTCTCCTCTCCTCCACAGCTGCAGAAAAAGAGGGCACCATTCCAATCACGTCCTCTGTCTTTTTCTTTTCTTTTCCCCTTATTTTTCCTCTGTGTGCAAAACTAATGAGAGCGCCAAGCTCTACAATAATGACAGTGAGTGCTCTGTAATGTAAACTGCAGAGAAAAACATTCCGGGGAGCAGACTGTGGTTGCCTGCCCTGAGGAAACGTTACCTCTGATGATGATGATGATGACTAACGGGTGTGAGTATTGTACTCTGGTGTAATTGCATCTGTCATTTTTTAAAAAGGACAAAAGTGGGGTTTATACTTCTATTATGACATGCCTCTTTTTTCCCTTGATGCTTAATTAAATGTCAGTGTGAGATAAGGATAGACACTGCGGTGAAAGAATAGACACTTCTACATACAGTGGATGACACAGTTATGGCCACCATAAAGGACAGTTGTGATGTGCCCTGACTGATGGTACTTTTTAACCAGCAAAAATGTGCCCCGGGATCTTCATTTTATGCACATTATTTATTTTTCAAATGAGACTGTTGAGGTTATTGTAAAAGCAAAAAAGATGATGTGGAAGACCAGTCGTCGACACCAACTCCCAGAATAATATTTTTTGTTTGAGCAGCAAATTCCACATAGGATTAATTAAAGACAGACTATTTGAATAACATCAAAGATAGATGTATTTAATTATTAAGCTTATTTTTCATACTTTTCATCAGCTATGAATCCATGTGGGTAGAGTAGACTATAAGTGCGCACTTCAGCGGACACGGCGGAGAATTGGGACGCATAATACTGTAAAGCTGCATTACAATATCACGATCAAAGTACGTTGTTCAGTACTTTATAAACCTGAACCTGTGGTCCCTGTTTATTCTTGTGAACTGTGCCAGTCGATGGATTTGGTTATTTTTCTCATGTCTGAAGTTTAAGTTTGAGCCCGAGACGTGAAAGACTGAGAAATTAAAGCTATTTCTCAGTACTGTATTTCCGGTCTAAACCCGTTGACAAACGTCTTTGCGATTGTGAACAGAGCCTCTTGAAGTCACAGCGGTAGTTTTGGAACAAGATGGGAGATGATTTGGGTGATGACTGGTGGAAACAAGAAGGGAACTCAGGTAATTCTAATTACCTAATGTTTCAATCTGCTGTACGTATCTGTGAATCATAATTTGTGCATGTGCCTGTCACGAGTCACAACTAGTCGCTACGATGGCATGTGTTTACTATCTATGACCATGCCATGGTTAGCTGGCTAGCAAAATCTAGCTATAATCATGCTTTGACTTCATCGTTGAGCTAAAACGGGTTAGTTGTAGTATTTAAAGTAGCACTCGTTAAATGTTCACCATGCCACATGGGAAACACACATTAGTGTTTATTTAATGTACGTAAAGTTCACGCATGGTCTGTTTTAGCAACAATTCAATTACACGTGGGGCTCGTACCGAAGGGAATTGTGGTTCTTGGAGTTCGCTTGGAATCGCGTTCTGAACATTTTGCTGTCTCTTCACCAGCTATTGGCCAACATCTGCTAAGCACTTAGACTATAGATATATTTATATTTGATTTTGCACAAGGGTAGCTGTGGGTTTCAGTGAGTGTTCTGCTGTAGTATGCAAAATAAAAGTTGTATTGATATATTAAACCCAGTAGAGGGCAGTGCTGTACTTGGGATCGAACATCTGCGAATCACCTCATTCTTCCACGTCAAGTCCGAATGCCCTCTCAGAAGAACTTGAACAGAACTATATACATTTCCATGCAAACCAAAAACCTGCAGTAGCTCATTGAAAATACATCCTTTATTTAATGCACAGTGTAAGCTGCAACACAGCAAGGGGGTTGTTTACATGTTTAGCACCTCCATCATCAACAGCTGATAATTGTATGCTCTGTGGTTTTTAAGAGGATTTCTAATACACTCTAATACACTTTTAGTTCAGGTTTGATCCTCACATGGTACAGCTGTATGTTCTTTGTTTGGTGGGATTGAGTATGTTGTATGGGTCAGCTTCTTGTTGTAGTGGTAGCGTTGTTCCTGTTGGGCACACTCTGACCAGCTTTTCTTCCAGTTTGCATGGAGTTTGATGGATGTCCTTTGTTCGGTCCAGTGTGTGTCCCTCTCGGTGTGCCGTAGCTTTTGGGTTTGGGGATCCTGGTAGGGCCGGGCTTCCGAAAGGCCTCCAGGGGAATCTGATTGGAGGAAACAGAAACCAGAAACATGTCTCACCTATAGTCAAAAAAGAGGAAACTATTATTGCTTCTGAAAAGGCACACAAACTAGTCATTATTTTTGATGTAAAGTCAGACTTTACTGCCCTCTGTTAGGAATGAAAATAGAAAAAAAACTAATATTTAATTGGTCACTTTGTCACATTTTCCATTGCTTGACTTTGACAATATGGAGGGGTGCAGAACCGTTCTAGCTAGGTCTGACATCACCTCACCAACTAGCGCTACAGGTGTTGACACTTCATCACTTCCTGACAGTACCAAGCTCAGAGTCATATCTGATGCATCAGAGAGACAGACTGTCACTTCAGTCGCCATGAAGATAACGGAATACCCGAGGAAGATGCTACTCCCACAGCCCCATGTCTCTATCACCCCCCTCGCTTCACTTCAACCCAACTGGCTCCTCATCAATTGCAAAGATTACTTTGTGCTTGTCTGCTCATGGGGGCCTGTTTGGGTAGACTATAGCCTCAATGGCCTAGCACTGAACCAATGATCTAATTCTGGATCTGGATTTTAAAAGGGAGGGCTGTGAATGAGCAGATGGCCACTGTTGAGATTGTGGTTTTAGGAGGAGAGTGTCATAGTTTCTCCATGTGTTGATGAGTCGTGTGTGTGTGTGTGTGTGTGTGTGTGTGTGTGTGTGTGTGTGTGTGTGTGTGTGTGTGTGTGTGTGTGTGTGTGTGTGTGTGTGTGTGTGTGTGTGTGTGTGTGTGTGTGTCAGTCAGTCAGTCAGTCAGTCAGTCATGGGAATGTCTCTGGTCCCACAAGTGTCAGAGTATCAGTCATCTTTCCTTTCATATCCTCTCCTCACTCAGAGAGGGAAAGACAAGGGAAAGACAATTTATGAAGGAGATGGAGGGAAGGAGGCATCATAAAAAATTGCGGGAGGGCTGAAGAAAGCAGAGTGAGACAGTGAGTCAGAGAAGGACACAGGGGGGGGGGGGGGGGGGGACAGAGGATGGGATATAGAAAGTGAGTGAGACTGATGGGATGTTTTTTCTGTGACCAATGCTCTCACCAAAGTCACACTCTGTGCATATTCCCATGGGGCCTCTCACGCTGTAATCTGCCCAAACTGTCGTCAAACGCCTGGCCTGGCCTCGACCTCGCCAAGTGATGATGTCAGTGTGGAAAATGCTCCACGTTTGTCATTGTCTGTCTGCTGCGTTGGGTCACAGCCAGCACCCTTCCCATGGGAGGCCCTTTAACTGCTCCTTACCTTCCCCTGGTGTGTTACCATTGACTGATGAGATTAGCCCATAGGTGTGTTTTTTTTCTTTTCTGGACAGCATTTTTAGGCTAGCTAAAGTGTGTTCTCTGTTATGACTAGGCCTAAGTGGTGTTCTCTATGCTTTTTCACTTCCTGTGTGTGTGTGTGTTGCCATGCAACAAAAGGCAGTTAGCAGTTGGTCTTACCTTTTACTGTGATGTTTGTTTGCTTTGCACATTGTTTGTTGTGGAAAAGTTTGGTCAATTTACTGACTCAGTGCCCCGTTTTTACACAGAGGAAACAACTGATCTTGGAGCACTTATTCATTTAAAAGAAAAAAATGTTTTTTTTAGGGTTTTTTTACCATGAATACGAATGAAATAACCTTAGTCAGTTCCCACAGTCTGTCCCCATTTGCTCGACATGGTACTTTTGATCTTAGCTGAGTTTTCCACTGTATCATTGAATACACTAACACACACACACACACACACACACACACACACACACACACACACACACACACACACACACACACACACACACACTAATGGTTACTGGGGTTTTGGTGTGGTGGAGATAGAAGAGTGATGACATCAGCCTATGAATCTAACTGAGCCAAGTAAACACATGTTGGAATTTACTGCTGCTTTTTCTGTCCCATTAATCTTCACTCTGCCTCCAGTTGATGGTAAAATTATGTGTGTTAGGGGTTTCAGTGGGTATTCAAGATGGTGATTGTTTATATCATATATCCAATTTTCCAACATTTTGTTGTTCAGTGACAGGTTGAATGAGTAGATATGAGAAAATATAAATATTGAGATGTGGTTACCATTGCTATGAAGTAAGCAAGGCAATTCAAAATGCAGTTAGTGGCTAGATCATGTAGCATACCTTTGTTAGCAAAGGGATATTGAATGGATGAAAACAAAGAAAATCAAACATTCCTTTTTTAATGGTTTAGAAAATAAAATGCAAACAATGTTTTGTGAATTGTTGAATGCACACATAATAATGTGGTAGGTTACATCAGTAGTCTGAGTGGATATTGTCTCAACTGCACACAATGGAGTAGTCTATACAACAAAACCCTCTTTATTATGAAAGGTTGTTTTGGCCAGAGAAAGGCTGGTTTGGGTTGATTCTGTGGTCATTGGGATTCAGGGTTGGTTGTTAAAGACAATCATGGAAACTAGGGGATTACATGGGCATGGGTGTTTCAATCACAAAGGCCACTTACTTTAATGTGTGAGGGTTGTGAGACTGGGGAGGTAGCTGGGGCTATTGTGATGCTACTGGTGATCTTGCTGCTGCCTTTTATATGGCAGCCATTGGTCAGTACTGGAGTCCTTGGCTCCTGCCCAGGGGAGTCATACGGCCCACCGGGCTGGGTTATACCATTCAGAGCCTGGATATAGGGGCTTCCCAGGTGGATATGGATCTTATTGTCGTCTGTAGTGATGACACTTGGACCAGTGCTATTGGACCTCTGGAGCTGCCATCCGTTCTGCCTCTCTGGACTCACCCGGAACACAGCTTGACCTACAATCTCAGTTGGCTCTGGTGACCCGGTGCTGACCATTACAATCTGGACAGGAGAGCTGGTGTGATCGGGTGTCACTGACCCGAAGGAGTTGGGGGTTCCAACCCTGGAGACGGGGGTTATGAAGAGAGGGGAGAGGGCTCTATCTGGGCTACAGAACCCCTCTGGTGGTGGTGAGCCCATCGTTTTTGCAGAAGAGGACAGGGCTGAGTTCTGGATGATGGTGATTCTTTGTTTAGGTGGGGTTCCACTGGTAGGGATGACGGCGGTGCTGGTATAAGATGTGGCATTGTTGGCAGTGGGGCTGCTGATCTCCAGTTTAGCTGTGTTGAGTCCATGGTCTGGTGTTACCTTGATGTGTAATGGTTGCCCTGGTGTGTGTGTTAGCACTACATCCCCTTTCTTCACAAGGTTACCATTTAACATCTTACCATTAAGTGGATGTTGGTTATCCTTACCATGGGCTGAAGGTATGCTGTATCGCCTCATGTTATTGTTTTGGTTGTTCAAGCTGTCTACATTGTTTAGTGGAGGTGAGATGCACTTCAGGACTAGGTCCTCATTCTGATTTGGGTCTTCCTCGTCGATCTCCTCGTTCAGTTTCCCATTGAGCACCAGTGGAGCCAGACTTCTGTAGTCAGGGGGTAGGTTATCTTCAGGCTCTGTCTGCACTTCCTTGGTGGAGATGTGGAGATCTGAGAAGCGTCGTCCATTCATACCTGGCCTCAGGCTTTTGCTGAATCGTCTGTACCGCTCCAGCTCACAGGTTAATCCTTCCATCTCTCTGGCTAGCTCCCTGTTCCTGACCTCCTGCTGGGTCAACCGCCTCTGCAGAGTGGAATGGTCCATCTGAACCTGACAAATGGACTCATCTGTCCCCATCAGCCTCTGGACCTTCTCCCTGAGAGCAGCCACGTCCCTGTTCAGAAGGTAACACTTGGCCTGCTCCTCCTGGAGACGGCCTAGAAGGAGATGCTCCTGGTTGGACTCCCTTTTCTCTGCCAGTTGGTACTTGGAGAGCTCTCTCCTGGAATCCTCCAGCTCTTCCATTAAAGCTCGGGCCCTCTCCTGCTCTTTACAACATCTCCTCTCCAGAGACTCATAATCCACCTCGGCCTTCATCAGCTCACCCTCCACCATCCCCTTCTGCACAAGTCTCTTCCTTAGTCTCTCCACCTCCTTGGTGAGCTCTCTGACTTTGTTGTCCTCCTGTTGGTAGCAGTGGTTTGTGTTTGCCGGCACAGGGCTCTTGATGTGTTTTTCTTGTACTTTTTCTCGACAGGATTCCCCCTCTTTGACCTCCAGGACCTCAAGCCTCTTCTTCATGGTGTTGACTTTGCTTTGCAGATGCCCACTCTTCTCCTCCTCTGCCCTTAGCTTGGCCCAGAGCTCATCCCTCTCCTTGGCTATGCTCTGAACCCTTTTCTCCAGGTCCGCTTTAGACCTTAGCACCCTCTGACTCTCCTCGATCAGTTTATCATTGACTGTCAACCCACTATCTCGGTCAGTCTGCTGTGTCCGTTCCTTTGCCTGGAGTTTTTCTTCCATCTGTCTGAGCCTCTCAGCCATGGCCTTCCTCTCCTCCACCAGCACGACCGTCAGTGTCCGTAGTTTGGACAGGTCCTGTCTCAGTGCCCCTTCTGTCCTCTCCAGCTGGCTTTCAATGGCCTCCAGTTCCTTCACTCTCACCCGGAGACTGTCTAGCTCTCCAGACAGCTGTCTGGTGACACCCTTCTCCCTTTCCAGGCTGCCCTTCAGAGAACTGCACTCCTGTCTGCTCTTTCCCAGAGACTCCTCTAGTCTATCAAGCTCACTGATCCTGCCATTTAGCTTGTCCACCTCTGCTTTCAGGCTGCGGCTCTGGCTGGACTCCCTTCCCAGCTTGCGGTCCAGGTCCCGGCATTGGTCACCCATACGGATCATCTCCTCATCCTTCCCCTCCATCTCCACCACCCTCCTCCTCAACTGCTCCACCTCGGACAGCAGGCTGGGGGTTGCTGATCCTCCTTCGCTTCCCTCCTCCCCACGGCTCACCCTGTCCCGCAGCTCCTGCAGTTCCTCCTCTGCCCTCCTAAGGGCACCCCTGGTGCCCTCTAGTTCGTCCAGCTGGCGGCTGAGGGTGACCAATCGCTGGCGGAGCTGCTGGTTCTGGAATTCCTCATTGGCTAGTTTGGCCGTCATGGCTTCCTGGTCAAGGTGGAAGCGGGAAGCCTGGTCTCGTAGTTCCGCCTCCAGGTTCAGGGATTTAAGCTCCTCCTCTTTTGCCCTGGAGTGGGTGGAGTTTAGTTCCTGTTGGGCGTGGTCAGTGATGGTTGTTAGCTCTTGGACTCGTTGGCTCTGCTCAGTCAGCTGTTCAGTCAGACGCTGCTGTTCGTCAACAACCAGTAATGCAAAAGACTTCAGTTTGGTCAGCTCTTCCTTTAAAGCTGAGACTTCTCTCTTGCTCTCCTCCTTCCCTCTCTTCTGGTAGGCTTTCTCCTGGACAATCAGCAACTTAAGTCTGTGTAGAAAAGAGATACAAATATGGACATGATTCACACAGAATGGTTTGGTTTACTTTATAAGATATATCAAATGTAATAAATGATCACTTTAATTTTTTGTCATATAAAAGAGCCAACAATTTGCAATTGACAAATTGAACTATTGTTTTAGGCATTTCTAGTTGTTTCACAAACACACAAGACAATAGCTGCCTTTATTTTTCTTTCATCTGAGGCTAATGTTTTCCACTGTGAAACTCTCCCCACATTCTGTGTGTACTAGAGTGCGCTGCTGACATGGTGAGCTAACGTTCAGACAGGAAATATGTACCATGTCCATGACGGTGACATCGTTTCCTCCCTGCTCCCTGGCCCTTTGTGCTCTTACTAGGAACATTCTCTATTTGTATCCTGTGCGTGCGCGTGTGTTGCCTGTGTGTGTGTGTGTGTGTGTGTGTTGCCCGTGTGTGTTGCCCGTGTGTGTGTGTGTGTGTGTGTGTGTGTGTGTGTGTGTGTGTGTGTGTGTGTTGCCCGTGTGTGTGTGTGTGTGTGTTGCCCGTGTGTGTGTATTGCCCGTGTGTGTGTGTGTGTGTGTTGCCCGTGTGTGTGTGTGTTGCCCGTGTGTGTGTGTGTTGCCCGTGTGTGTGTGTTGCCCGTGTGTGTGTTGCCTGTGTGTGTGTGTTGCCCGTGTGTGTGTTGCCTGTGTGTGTGTGTGTGTGTGCATGCGCTGCCCGTAGCCCGTCTTGTTTCTCTCCTTAGCCCTGTCCCGGCAGCGTTTGCAAAGATGTTATGACTGGCATCACAGATGGTGCTTTGGCAGGGAGCAGTTGTTAATTAAGGGGTTCCTCTACCCCAGAGTACCCTCCCTAATGCACCCAGCCTCCCCTCTGCCCTGTACTACTACCCCTTTTCACTTCCAGTCAGGAATTCCCCTTGTTCCATAGGCAATTACAGGCTGGCAACAGTCACCTAGTCCCATCACTCAGATTTCACCATACTCACCCCAGCACGCACATTGACACACATGTTAGTACACACATTTGTTATAGTCTTGTCTTGACATTGTTTGTATTAAAACATGACAAATTGTGTTCCTACCAAAGCAGAGACCCATTCACTGGAACATAATGGAGACATACAGCCTATAAAGGCTGTATTTACAGCGTCTCTATAGCGTGCATGCAGATGGTTATTGAGGATTTAACAAATGTTCAGTGATGTAACTACTTTCCGTCAGAGCTTTATTAATGAAAGGACTAGCTCTTTTGATTAATACACAGTGCAATTTAGTAGTTTATTTTCTCTGTAAATATTTATGTGGTTTTCATGAGAGTTTTCTCTGTGTGATACACTTTTATACGCAACCAAAAATAATGAGCTTGATGACTTGTCATTACTCTATAGAGATTTTCTGTCTGCCTGTGGGAATCATGCACTCACGCACATGTTTACCCATTGGTTTATTGCTTGTTTGTTGCAGTAATTCTGTATTATCGCCAAATTTAAATGCAGTGTTGCAGATTAATTTAATTTGGATATTGGTGGATTTTAGTACATTGAATGTGCTCAACTAATTTATCAGCCACATGGTTTAGAATGACACAAAATGCCTGCAGGCAAAGAACAATTTAAGGAGAGTTTCGGATTCACTCATCTTTCAACCTTTGAACACAATTAGCTTAGTTAAATGGAAGCAACAAGACAAGAAGTAGAGAAGTTGAAACTCTAAAATAACAATTGAATGGAAACAATAGAGAACTTGAGACATTGTCTTGTCAGATCTAGAAAGCATCCCATGTACTAAAAACATATTATTTATTTTATTTTCAGTTTAGCCTAGACTTCCTTGATTTAATCTAATTTGACCCTGTTTCAGGAAGGCTGACAGTGCTTCTTATTGTTTTAGTCATCTTTTGCTTCTTGTATGCACAATATGAAGTGTAATACAAACAAACTCATCCCATCTTTCTATCAGAAGATGCTTCCTGGAATTAGATGGCAAGTTTCAGCCAGTCAAACATTCCCCCACACACACAAGATTCTGTCCTGTACCCGTTTCCTTTTTTTGACCCGGTCTGGGTTTATTCCTACCTGTGCTGTATGTTCTTAAAGCCTCAGAACATATTCTGTCCTCTCTCCGCTCTCCCACCTCTCTGTCCCGCCGTTCTCAGCAATGTGGACATTCCACCCGGAAAACCAAACATTATGAAGAAGTGCTCTCTCCACATTCTGGCAGCCAGCGGAGCTCTTCAGCCCATTACATCATCAGCAAGCCCATATAAGGGACTGTATTTTGTGTGTGCGTGCGCGCGTGTGTGTGTATGCGTGTGTGTGTGTGTGTGTGTGTGTGTGTGTGTGTGTGTGTGTGTGTGTGTGTGTGTGTGTGTGTGTGTGTATGCGTGTGTGTGTGTGTGTATGTATGCGTGTGTGTGTGTGTGTATGCGTGTGTGTGTGTGTGTGCGTGTGCGTGTGCGCGCGCTCGTGTGCGTGCATCTTGAAAGCATGAAGTGTCCCTCTTTGGCTATGGGTTTATTTGGAGAAGATGTGTGTTTGTAATCTTTCTAACATTTTGAAAACTGTGTGTGTGTACACATTTACTGGAGATCAGCCCATTCCAGATGAGGTCATGGTGCAGCCATGCCAGAGAGGCTGATGGGAAGGACAGAGGCGATGTGCGAGTTGTCAGCAAGAGAGAGTCGGAGACCCCACCATCTGTCACAGTCCCATCACAATAAGAGTTGCTCGGCAACAATTAATGTCTGCAGGATTATGTGAAAAATTGTTTATAATCTGCATCAGTTTTTAGTTTGGGTCTGATCGTCACATTTAAGATTAACAATCAAGGAACGCTTTGTTCACTACCACTGCACCTTTTCATTGGTAAACAAGTAAAAGTGGTGCTCCTAGAGGTGGGTGGGTGGGTGTGTGTGTGTGTGTGCGTGCGTGCGTGTGCGTGTGCGTGTGCATATGCAAGTTTACGTTTGGTGTGTGTGTGAAGGAGACCTGTCATGTTTGTGTTGTAGCTGCTGTGCCTGAGGCCTGATAACCTGACTGAGAGGTGACATCATCATTGGCCTGCAATTACATCCACATGTGTTCTTTCTCCCTCTCTCTCTCTCTCTCTCTCTCTCTCTCTCCGCTCAACTCTCTTTGCTCTCCACATGCCTCTGCTCAATGCCCCTCTTTATCTCCTAACCTCCATATCTATCTCTTTCGGCCATGACCCTTGCTATCTTTTTCTTTAATCCATCATCTTCCCTCTGCATTCATCTGTGCTGCTGTCTCACCTCCCCCCCCCCCCCTCTCTCTCTCTCTCTCTCTCTGATTGATGGGGCAGATGCATTGAGTCCTATAGTACAGGTCTAATCAGTGCCAGCTGGTCTGTATGAGAACAGTGAGTTTACTAACCCTCTGTGGCAGTTTACGCCACGTCCTCTCACACTATCCATCGCTTACTGTCCCAATGCTTAGAGTGGACCTCACTCACCTTCTCCACCTCCAACAGCCTGTCTCTCACGTGGGTCTCATTGCTTTTTAGAGGTCCCAGGTCTAGAGCGTACCAATGCAGTGACTACAGTCCTGACACCTGTATCTCCATCAGGAATACTGGCTGGGGTATACTGGCTACATAGATTTGGAATTGTATTCCTTTGCACACACACACACTCTTGCACGCATACACACTCATACTGTACAAAGTGCAGACTCTGGTTCTCTCACACACACACACACACACACACTCACTTGCACTCTTGGGTCTTATCTAAGGCAAGCCTTTTCTCATGGGAATGGTTTCTTTGGAGGAGCAGAGCATTATGGATGTACACTGGTCAGGAAATTGACTTTTTTCCTCTCTTTTTTTCCCCCTGCAAAACCCTCAAGTCCCCAATTAAGGGTGAAATATGTCCCCTGTGACATGCCGTCATCACGCAAGCATTTCCAAAACAGCCCAAAGACGCACAGTTCTCTGGAAACTTCACTATTAATAGACGTGACTGTTGGTGAGTGTTAGTCAACATGGCCGATGCCCATTCACACAGGAGAGAGAGGGAATCGTTCATGGGATATCCATTAAACATGGTCAAATCAGATTATCAGCATGTGGCCCCAGTGTTTGTCATCCAGACTAACAATATATAGCCCTGATGCTTTCATGTAGCAGGTTTACAAGCAGGAAGAATCTAGGCTACTTTGTGAAGTCCCATTTTAAGATGGGGGTTGAAGGGTGGGTAGAGACTGTAAGCTAAGGAATTGAATGAATAACAGTAGAAACTACAACAATAAATACATGTTTTTGTTCTCATTCCAGCCAATTCCACAGGCATTAACCCCATACTACAGGTTCACAGGGTCCTATTTCCCTTAAAGGAGGGGCCGGCCGCCTCACTGCCTGTCCACAATTACACGCATGATTGGATCCCTCAAAAATGCATTTCCAGGAAAGCCCTGAAACATGGCGGCCATGTAATAGGCCTGCTATATGAGAAGAGCTTTCTCTGTCTCCACATGGCTCCCACACTCTTCCTGAGGTATAATTTTGAGAGATTTAGAGAATTTTCTTTTAACCACTGTTTGTGATGAGTCCACCAGTTAGCCAATGCTTTCATCCAGGGTCATATATAAGGCAGAGCATGGATGCAGTGAGCTGCTACATGGTCTGGTAAGCCTTACTTGGGTCTACTACGTGAGATTGATAAACTCGATAAAGTCGTACTCCAGTCAAGAACCAAGACACTATTCAATATGATGCCTTGTCTTCTAATTGTTCAAGCTCTCACAGTAACCTAATAAGTTTTAATAAACCGTAATTGAGTTTTATTAAACGGATGTTGTTCTCAGTGCTGGGAAGCTACTCTGAAAATGTATTTAACTAAATTACCAATTATTTTACAAGGGACGAATTTAAACTACACTGAAGCTACCCTTTAGAGAGAAATATAGTTTGTCAAACTAAAGCTAGTTTGAAAATGTAGTTCACTACAGCGAAACTACTTCATCCAACACACGACAGTCAGTTACAGAAAGATGACTAGTCCGTATGACAGAAACTGAACAAACGAAACGCTCAAGGAAGATAAAAACAAATAGGTGAGTTGGAGCAAAGTGGGGAGACGGGAAGCAGTGAGGGAATAAATAGTAGGAATGTTTGAATTTCAAGTGTTTGAATAATAGTTAAATTCCCATTTCTTGTTTTGTTTTGGGGGGAAGATCTAGTGAGTAGTTACACTGCTACATGGCAAAAAAAACAAGGAGTGAAGTACTGAAAACACTACCAAGATTTGAATTTAGTTTAATTTAATTCTACCACCAAACTACAGCTAAATGTAGTTAAACTAATAGTTGAGCTACATGTAGTGGAACTCCTCCACAACACTGGTTGTAATGTAGGGATGCTGCTGTCATATTTGCCCATGTCCAATCCCTCTCTAGGTCTATGGATCCAGTGAAAGTGCCCAAGCAGTTCAAACCGTCGAAGAGTGTTGCCAGTGACAGATTTCCCTGGTAATTTATACACGTCCCTGACACATTATTGGCCAAGCGGCCGGATGCGGGAGCGCGTTGGCCGGACGGAACAGCTGTCGGTTTCTACGGCGACAAGGCCAAGTTTAAACCGTCCTGTCCCCCTTGGGACAGATGAGGGAAAACATTTCCTGTGCTGTGTTTCACCAAGCAGAGATTTAAGACTAGTGTATACTTTTTCATTCTTACTCTCGCGCTTGTCTTTCTCACCCTCTCTTTTATTTCTCCTGTCTTTTTTTATTAGTTTTTTTTCCACTCTTTAGCTTTTTCCTCTTTCCTTCTCTGTGTGTGACTTGGCTTCACCTAGCTTTTTGCATCTCTTCCTCTCCGGTTCTGTTCTTGCGTCGCGTGTGCGTGCGTGCGCTTTCGAGTACACATGAAAGAGTTGGGGAGGTTTTGTGGGTGAGATTTTGGGATGAATGACTGAGTCAAAGATCATGTGGATAAAAAAAGAGGGAACACATTGATTCCATCGGTGTGTGTATGGTGAACATGTGTGTGTGGTTAACACTGAGGACCTGTCAGCTAAATGACAGGGCATGGGAAACTCAAGCAGGCCCAAAGCTTGCTCTGATAGCTGAGGTTTGAACAATCACTGCGTTCTAATACGCCTCTGTAATCACACTGTAACACGCAATGATGAGGCTATTGTACAACAGGCAATGATAGGATCTAGAATTCATGATCACAGGACTTCTGATCTCTACACAACACAGACACGAGCCTGACAAATTACTGACCTGTGTCTCACACTGTCATCCCTACATTATCTCACACTGAGTTACGTACAAAATAATATATATGCTATTTAGCTGACGCGAAAAGACATTTTCATTTCAGCAAGTGCATAAATACTTTTTTTTAGTATATATGGTCCCAGCGGGAATCGAACTCACAACCTTAGCACTGTTGGCGCCATGCTCGACCAACTCAGCCACAAAAGACAAGACACACTTTACAGTGTTACAAAAAGTAGTTGCCTCAGAAGCTAAGCAGCAGGGTTTGGGGCCTAGTTGATCCATGGATGGGAGATGAGATGCTGCTGGAATCGGTGTAGGGTACCGTAGGCCAAGTGGATCACTTTACTCAGAGGATGGATTAAGAGGGAAGGAGGGATACGTGGAGAAAGAGGGAGAGAGATAAGCAAGTGGGAGAAGCATTCCTGACTCAGGTTTCAGATGATTATTTACTTAGGAGACCCAAGGATGAAGGGTGGATAAAGGGAGTGATGGAGAGAGAGAGAGAGAGAGCGAACGAGAGATGAAGAGCAGAATAATCTTCAGATACGATTCTGACTTGTAATTTTATGTACCCTAATTTCCCCTGGGGATAATATTTGTAATAGTGTTAGGATGTATCGTTGCTCATGCTCAGATGTTCTGTTATGCTCAAGGGACTGTAAGTGCATCTTTGGAAAGAGAAAGAGAGGATGAGTCATACTGTGAAGTGTGTCTGGTAAACATACTAGCGGAAACTGTCTGGGAGGTGTGTGTGTGTGGACAGGAGATATTCCATATCAATTTTAAGCCTCTTTACTCTTTACACACACACACACACCCCACACATCAAACACGTCCCATTGCATCAGTCTCGGTTCGTGTTTCTGAGATGGAAGTGTTTGAGACCCTTTTGGTTACAAGTGGGCTCTATAGATGAAAAGCTTCTCTGTGTAGTTCTGCTCCTCTTTGTGCTAACTTGGTGTAACCAGGGACGCATGAGTAACTCAGTGTGAACGCTACACTACAGACAGAACTAACACAGTGTCTGCTCTTGTATTAATCACCCTCGATGTAGCGAGAAGGAGGAGGCCTAGGCCTGTGTCTGCATGTGTCTGCATGTGTCTGCAAGTGTTAGTAGCAGGGTTTGTTTGATGTGTTTTGACTGTTCTGTATTACTGACTAGGCCTATGTTGCTTTTTGTGTGTGTGTGTGTGTGTGTGTGTGTGTGTGTATCTTATAGTTGTTTTGCATTAAGTTTGATGGTAAATGACCTCAAGACGTTTTTAGGTGCATTTATCACTTCTTTAGTTATTGAGATGCAGCCTTTAGTCGGCTCATTGGAGCCTTTCCATTGAAACCCATTAATTCGGTGACAGTATCTAAAATGACAATGTTGCTTCTGAAAAATGTGTCTGTATTACTTTTTCGATAAGTCATTTCTAAACCCACTTTTTTGAACATTATTTAATGGAAAGAAGTTCCAATCCAGCGGGTGAGTTCTTGCGTGCATGCTTGAATGGATACTCTCTACTGTTTTGCTGTGGTAAAGGATTTGTTCCCTGGCGGTGGCACAGCCAGTCAGACATGTTGTCTGTTCCCAGGGCACTGAGCTCAGTGCGGGCCTACTCTCTCTACAGTCAGATTAGAGAGCTGAAGGTACATGAGCTGGAACCACCATAGACCTCCATGCCGAAATTGGGTGATTCCTAAGTGTTTGACATTTTCAATGGTGCCCAAATGACTTGAAGGGCAGAGCCAGGCAGGGTTTCAGTGTTATTAGCCAAACTCCCTCCAGTGCCTATGCCACATCTAATCAGGACGCCAGCGTTTTGGCTCTTGACAACACAACCACAACCACACACGTCTCTGACCTCACCCATTATAATGGGGTTAGTCTTACCCCTGCGTTATTGTGTGCGTGTGTGCGTGTGTGTGTGTGTGTGTACTGTGGACTGTGGACTGTGTACTGCGTGTGTGTGTGTGTGTGTGTCTGAGGGAGAGCATGCTGAGCCAAAGTGCCTAAACAGAGATGCAAGGTAATGGTCCGTGACTGAGGGCAGCACTAGCTGTAAGTACAGGCCTGAGGTCAGAGACACTCTGTAGCACAAACACAGAGTTGCCACACTCACTCAGCCGTGTCAGCATTGGAGACTAGCCTACACCAAAGAAATGTGAAGTCCTGTGACATTATACAGCACTGATTCTAGGCTTCCTTGCACTTATATAACCCCCCCCCCCCCCCCCCTCCTGGCTTTATGGTCACTGACCTCTCACGGTCCTGCTCCAGTAGATTGGTGAGGTCGTCACTCTCCTGTATGAACGCCCTGTGGTTCCGGTCCTGCTCCTCCAGCCTGCAGAGGGCGCCACTGTGAGAGCGCTCCACCTGCACCAGCTGCTCCAGCATCTGCCTGTAGGACTGCCTCTGGGTCTCCACCAGATGGTCCAGCTGATGGAGGGAGAGAGGGAGAGAGAAACAGAGAGAAGGGGGGAGAGAGAGAACAGGATCAATGAGAAGGAAGTAGGAGAAGATAACATTAACAGGTCTAAAGATATGTTGTGGTCAGTGTGTCCACCATTTAGCTAATGGAGAAAAGAATAAACAATAGAAACGTCATTGTTTACTTTGTCCTTCATGTACTGTAAGTGTGATTTGATGCCTTAGACAGAAGGTTGGCTCAAGGCTCATATCATTGGTTGTGTCCTGTTACCTCAGCCATTGGTTGTTCATAGACATCCTGAAGTTGGGCCTGCTCAGGCTGGGCCTCACAAGCCTGGGCCTGGACTGAGTCTCTCTGCAGGGCTCGGAGCACCTGTTGTGGTGTAACAAAGCCGTAATGGGACTCCAGAAGAGCCAAGTCCATCGTATCTGCTTTCAGGATGGCTATCACTTCGTCCCTGGCCTGGTGTGATGGGGAGATGAAGGAGTTAAAGTGAAGAGTGAGAATGAAGAGGTAGGGAGAGAGAATATTAACCGTGGCAAGGCTTTCCATACTGTGTGTCTGTGTGTGTCATGCTCTGCTACATAGCTATGTCTAGAAATGTTTTAGTCACGGTTTTAGTCATGGCCACAATGGGCTCCTCTGTTAGGGAGACTGAATCATCGTGTCTGAGATTGGATCTTTAATTCCTATACTGTACATACAGCTCAACCCCACAGCCACACGGGACACAGCCTTGAGAAATGTGCACACAGCCCGAGTCAAACTCCCATGCATGTCCCCCGCTGACATCAACACATGATTTGCGCAAAGACGCTGAGTTAGCCAGTTCAGATTACATTGCGTCATCTTGGCTCATGTGGTGTCCTTTTGGATTGTGGCCAGGTTTTGTAGTCCAACTCGCCTCTCTCTAGTGCAGAGAAACATAGCTCTATCCAGACTAGATTGATAGAACGTGTCTTTGATACGGGTGGTCGGTCAGTCCTCATTTATTCAATAAATAATTACCATCAGAGCAAGAGTGTGCGGCTCTCCTGCTGTCTGGTCAGTCCTCCTTACCTGCAGCTCTCCCTCCAGGATGCTGAGCAGGAAGAGGAGGTCATCCCTAGACAGGTCTTTGCCTCTCCCCGTCTCTCCCCCCTCTCCTCCCCCACCGCCCCTGCTGCCCCTCTGGATGGTAGCTGCGGGGGGGTCGGGGCGGAGGGGCTCAGAGCTCTGTCTCCCTGGACAACCTGTGCTCTGGGCAGCCATGTTGGGGCTGTTGCTACGGGAGTGCATCTCTTTTGGATCCGCCTGAGAGGGAAAGAAAGAAAGAAAGAAAGAAGGAGGGAGGAAAGTAAAGGGAGAGCAGGAATGAATGAGAAGAAGAGAGAGAGAGGGGGGGGGGGGGGATGGGGAGAGAGACGGATGAATAAGGTATTGGTACACCACTAGAAAGTGGCGAATGAACAAGTTGAGCGCATAGCCTAAAACGGTGAATGAGGTCTGCAGTATGACAACATAAGGCTTTAACTCGGCTAATATAAACACGCAAGGCCCATTTTGTAATAACAGTTTGTCTGACTGAGAGATAGCGATAAGTCGTTTGCTTATGTTCTGGTGCTGATGTCATCCTGGTGTTATCTCACCGTTCCCTGCTTAGCACATTTACAGTGAAGTTCTGTCAGCTTGGCAGACGAGAGGATGAGGACATGGTGCCAGAGAGCAGGCCTTTAATTACTGACCATATGAGGAGAGGAACTGTGTGTGTGGTCCCTGTGTGTGTGTGTGTGTGTGTGTGTGTGTGTGTGTGTGTGTGTGTGTGTGTGTGTGTGTGTGTGTGTGTGTGTGTGTGTGTGTGTGTGTGTGTGTGTGTGTGTGTGTGTGTGTGTGTGTGTGTGTGCGCGCCGTGTGTGTGTGTAGGTGTTGTCTAGCTGTTGAAGTCAGCTGGTCACACCAAACAAGGCTTCAAAGAGGACTTTCAAGTTTAACGTTCAACCAACATTCTCTTTTTTTTGGTATCCCAAATTTAGCGGGAGAGGCTGAGCTGAGTTCTGAATTATGATCTCATTCTAATCTCTCGTCATTACTGTTTGAAAACACACACAGGTGCCTTCCCCCGACATTCCATTCACTCATTAAGATCTTAACATTCATAATGAGCTGTGAAGGAAGGTAGACAACAAATGTAAACCTTATACTGTTGTATAAGGCACACACACACAAACACACACACACACACAAACACACACACACACACACACAATAAAACTGTTTTTTTCACTGTTACACAACCATGAGGGATGAGTTTTTATGGTGGTTAGATGTCCCAAGACCAAAGTGCAGGAGAGGAAAGGTTTACACACACACACACACACACACACACACATACATACATACATACACACACGCAAGTAAACATATAGCAGCTGGACATTGTTAATAGCCAATCTTTCCAAACAAGACAAACCTAGCTAACACACTGGTGGCAAAAGCAAGTCTTTCGCAAGTCTTTGCAAAAGTCCTTGCTTTTGCACTACAACAGTACAGTGTGTGTCTGTTTTTTGGACTCTTTATTTACTCTCGCTTTATTTACCTAGGAAAGATAGGGATATGTAGCCATAGATAGGACTGCTCTGATCTGAGTTGTTATCCCTTCTGTATCAATCACTAAGACAGATGGAGCTGTCCGTCCGGACTCCCCTCCCTGTTCCCTCGCTCCACTCGTTTACTCGGATGGAAGGAATGATAAAGGCTTTAACAGGAATTCAGGGGCCTTTTTTATGAGGTCCCATTCGACCAGTCCGTAACTTCCACCCGGGAATCATAGCCCACAGACGTCAGCCCCTGACATACAGGTCGACTCTCATGTCCAAGGCCTGGAGCGGAGACACTGGCTGGATGTCAGTAGTCCACAGAGGCGTCCTCTCCTCTCCATACATCTACACAGACATGAAAGTACAGGTTAAGTGATGTGTGGTGGATGACGAACTGGAATTTGTAGTTCGTTTAAGTTTTTTTTCCCTCATTGGGGCAGATGAAGGAAAAGGGTACAACTTCAAGAGAGGAAGGCACTTCAAACTATTGAGACGCACCCCCCCCCACCCCCCCCCCCCCCCTCTCCGATATCTACCACAGGATAAGAGTGTTGTTTCCCTTGGACTTGCTCATGCTTTGACTTGTCCCGTCTACGCTTCTGCTGCTGCTAGTGGTCAACCAGAGACACGTGCCACTGTCCCGTTTCCCCTCAACATGATGGACACTATGCTTGGGGTCTTACGCCTGCACACACACACACACACACACACACATACACACACACACACACACACACCCCGTTAGACTGTCAGGTCCACGTGCTGTTTGGCTCCTTTATGTTTATTTGCCTTAAACATGGAGAGCAACCTTCCTCTTGCCAGTCTGCACGGAAAGCCACCGGCTGCCCTGGGATTCTAAACCATTAATGGTTCGAAATAAAAACATGACCCCCTCTCTCTCTCTCTCTCTCTTATCTTTCCTCTCATTTCTCTCTTCTCTCTCTATCCTCCTCTGAAATTAACCACATATGGTCAACCACACACACACACTCTTTCTTTGGTGACCTCTGAAATAACACACACACACACACACACTCGCACGGGCACACACACGTTCAGATGCCATTGCATAGCTAAATTAATTTGACCATGAGCTCACTTAACCTATGAATGCACACTTATTCATTGACATTCTCAACCCCGCTATGTAACCAGTAATAAAGCATGGAGGGGTTTATGACCTGTGTGTTAAAACACGAAGCGGGCATGCGCCTTATCCAGCCTGCCTCTACCTATCCACTCCCTATGTACACTTTATATCCACCTGTCATGGCAGTCTGGGCCCGGCTGTGTTCTGGACTTCTCCATCGGTACTAGCGCCAGTGTGAAGTTGGCATCGTGCGGCCCTACTTAAATCTGAGGGCTTTATGGAGGCTCTTACGTTGGCAGGGGCACAGTGGTTCATGGTCTGGTGTGTTGTGTTGTAAAGGAGACATTACCAATTGAATTCCAACCAAGGGCTGTAGAATTTAGGAGGAAAGTGAACATTTGGGAGGTATAGTTTTGGAGGACAATAGTTCTTAATGATAAAGAATAAAGCTTAAAGAAGCAGTTCGGGTTCATGCTGACGTGTTTAGGAGCAAGCTCCTTCGTCTAGGCATGTTTCAGCACTGTTTCAGCTTTTTCACGAGGGGGTTTGCTGTTGAAGGGCTTGAGGTTCGCTCGTCAGGTGGCCAGTTGTTATGCTCCACAATGGACACTGTCTCATGGGTAAGATGGCTGGTTTGGTTCTCTTTACTGAATGGAACAAAGCTGTCACAGCGCCCCCCCCCCCCCCCGCCATTCCTGTTAGTATGAGTCTCAGTTACCACCTCCTCAGCAGGAGAGCCCTTCTCTTTACCTCTCTCTAGTCTCTCTCTCTCCTTTTCCCCTCTCTCTCTCTCTCTCTCCCTCTCTCTCTCTTTCTCGGTTTTCTACTTTTACAGAGCCTTGTAAACATGTCATACAGATCGGAGCTGTCGTGCAGGAGAGCACCTGTTTGGAGCAGGAGCTGGAGAACACAAGAGTCCAGGCTCCAGGTTCCAGGTTCCAGGCCTCAGGACATTCTTTTATCCTTCGTCTGTGTGATACGATAGCCTAAATGACATCACATCAGAACAAAGTTACATCTGAGGCTGAGAACTTATCTTAATTAGGCTAGATGCTCTGCTGTGCTGATTGTAAAAATCTTATATGAGTAGGTGTGGGTTTGGAGTTGAGTTTCATGCATCAGACTCTGAAAGCTGGGATCAAAGCATGCTTAATGCCGGTTTACAAGCTGTGGACCACAGTCATCTCTGATGGCAAATAAAGCTAAGAAATGATCTTGCCCCTTATAAGGTCACATGTTGGTATTTAGTAGAGCTGTTGATAGGCAGTGTGGGTTGGTGTGGTTTCTTACTCAGTTCCAGTGGAGTTTCAACTTGGCTTTCCCAAGAAAAGTAGGGTTTCATGGAATTTTTTGGGGAAAAGTGTGTAGTTGTCACGGATATGGTTTTGTATAAAGTCCACCCAATCATGTGTAATACAGTTTTTCCAAATATTTAACCTGTGATTCCTGGCGTTCAATGGCACACCCTGAGAATGTCTAAACATCCCCCTTTTCTTACCCTTTCCTCTCTTTCCTTAATCGTTTCAGATGTTTGTTTGAAGCCATTGGCAGAAACATTAAATATTTGGATTCAGCTTTCTCCCCTCATAGCCACTGATAGGTGAAAGTGCCAGATACTAGATGTCCAAACCTACACAGTAGGTTAATGAAGTCTAAGAAATGTTGATCCGAACATCCTGCTCAAGATGTGATGAACCCTCTCTTACCTTTTGAGGCTGTGTGAGTGGAGATCACAATTCATGGCAGTCCATATATTTGCTGCCAGGGTGACCAGTCATCTTTTACAGGGCCTTCAGGGTTTGCTGTGTTCTGGTTTAGTACTGGTCTCATACTGTACAATTGACACAATGGTTTGACGTTCTGAAGGCTAGACAACTCTTTATGGTCTTTACAGCTCGTGGAGTTTCTCTCTCTCTCTCTGTCTCTCTGGTCTTTGTTTTTACTGCGTTCCACATGCTAGCCTCTGGCGTTTCTCACATGCATTGCTACGCTCTCCTACTAGTATCACTGATGCATATTAAAATCCTGTCATTTTAATGTGCGTTATTTATTAGTGTTATTTGGGCAAAACTGCCCTCTCAGTGGGTAATATATCTTTTTTTATTATTGCTAATAATTTTAGAGGTTATTTTCTTGGCTTGATGTGGTCTCTTGGCTTTCTCAGTGTTTTTTAAATGTATACATACGCTTTCCAAGTGTAGCCTACTACAAGGCCTTGTCCTATACTGTCCAACAATGTAACATGGACTGCAGTGTGGAAAGCAAAGCACTGTCCAAGAGGTTGATATGATGTAATGAAATGTGGTTTACATTTGTGTGTATGTGTATGTGTATGTGTGTGTGTGTGTGTGTGTGTGTGTGTGTATGTGTGTGTGTGTGTGTGTGTGTGTGTGTGCATCTGTCCGTCCGTGTCCTCTTTTGGAAGTTTATCGTACAAGGCTGCCTTGACAGAAGGTCACTATCTGGATAAGGAAAGCGATGTGAAATTCCTCTGCTGTCTGAGAATTGTGTGCACACACACACGTGTTTGCCCCCCCATCCTCAGACATCAGGTCCTACATTCTTGTTGCATTGCATCAGAGTCCTGCAGTGATGATTGATTGAGAGAGAAAGAGGAGAGGATGGAGTGATACAAACATCACACACATGGTACCTGCCAGGAGAGAGGAAGGAAAGAAAGTGACAAGGAAGATTGACTGACCCAAACCTTTAGGCTACATGTGACCTTCCAATGGGGGAGAGGGAGGGAGGAAGGGAGGAAGAGGGTAGTTGATAGCATCAGAGAGAGAGAGGGAGAGGGAGAGAGAGAGAGCACGAGTACCTTGTGTGTCTTATGAAACAGCCATAACTTCTCTGCTCTAGATAGAGATGCTCCCTTGGCCTTTGACATATAGATCTCATATAGGACACAGGTCAAGGTTCAGGATCCCACACTACAGTATGGCCTTCTGACATGCCAATATACACACACACACACACACACACACACACACACACACACACACACACACATATACAGCCTTGACTTGATTTGAGTGTGCAATGACACATCCATAGTTGCATAATACACATACACTCTGACATGCACACAAGAAGGGAGGAGGGAATGCAATGTTCTCATCTCAGTGGATGTTAACCTCTGTCTTCATAGAGAGAACATTGGGTCAAGAACAGACCCTTGGCTCTGACAGATGTACTGGCTTTTCTCAGAGACGTTTGCTCCTGACCCTGACACGATAATACTAAATGTGCTTTCACACCGATGGACAAATAGAGTTGAGACACTTTCGAATGTTAGTCCTATGTATGTCTGTCATATCACACCGGTGTGTGTGTGTGTGTGTGTGTGTGTGTGTGTGTGTGTGTGTGTGTGTGTGTGTGTGTGTGTGTCGAGTCGTTTATCCTAACCCTTCACTTTATTCTCTGGTCATCATCTGAAAAGAAAGAGGCAGTTGTCAGTCCAGTAGAGGGCAGTGTTGGGCTTCGTACTGAAACGCTGCTCCCCCTGCTGTTGAGATCATGTGTTGTCATGTGGCCCTGCTCAGCTCATCCTCAAACAAATGTTATCTCTCACTCCTTTCCACTCTTTCATTACTTCCTTTAAGTTCAAGATTGTGTTGAAAGATTACTTTATTTCATTTATTTTGGTCTCTGCAGTTACTGAATTTACATCACCTCATAACCCGCAAAGGTTCTTCCAAAGTCCCACCTCGTAACCAGCTAGGTCATAGACAACAGATGTCAGACAGAATGGACCACTTTTAAAGCTGCAGCTTATTGGGCTAACCCCTGACCTCTACCCTGAGCCCAGAAATAATGCTACACTCAGGAAATCCTCCCCAGACACTGTGAATCAATCGTATCCCATGTCCATTGACTCAGCCACTATATTGGTCATTAACTTTGTGCTTGCAGGAGCCAAAATGCAGTATTGATTTAGCAATAACACTTGTTCAATAGAGGCCTTAGGAAGAGGAAACGTCAGGGCCTCCAAGACGTCATCCAAAACTGATGGCCACAACACAGGCAATTGATACATTACTTACCCCAGGGATGAGGTATTGAATTTCAAAACCACCTCAACATTGATGAAAAGGTATTGGCTAGAATGTCAGTTCAGAGGCATGTCACCACCCTTAATGTGACCATGAACCACAATATGCATCTTGTGTTAGGATTTGGCTTTGAGTGTGATCCCTGTATGAGGTGTGATCCAGGGGACGCTGGTGGAGGTTGTAATGCATGTAATGCACGGAGGAATGGTATCAAACACAAAACACGTGTTTGATACCATTCCTCATTCCGTCCCATGCGTTACAATGAGCCTGTCTTCGGATTTCTACCTCCACCAGCCTCCCCTGGTGAGATGAGATGTGTGGAGGAGAAGCAGGGTTGTCTAATGGGCTGATGTTATCTTGCATGCCTGAGTGGTATCTTTAATCACACTAAGAGAGTACGGATTAAGAGCTTTACTCAGGGCACTTAGGGCTATCTGCCCCCTAGGGATAATCACCCCAGAGCTATTGGGGGTGAACAAGAATGTGTGTGTGTGTGTGTGTGTGTGTGTGTGTGTTTGTATGATAGAGAGTTCGGGCTGGAATGTGAGTTTAGTTCAGTTTTAATTCAGTGAATTGGGCCCTTGATCTGTTGTTATGTGTCGGCCTAGTGCTGGGTGGATGGGTGGTGGGTGGGTGGGTGTGGCTGATGGATAGCCCACTCTAACCCTCATAATAACCAGGGTCAATCAGTGAGGTCACGGTGCCTGTCTGCAGCAGAATCAACCCTATCCTGAAATCGGTCTATTGATTTCCATTAAAACCAGTCACCTCCATCGCTCTTAGTATTGGCTCACTCTAAAGCCATTCACCCTGATTGGTCTATTAATCTCAGACCAGAGAAGCCCCTCCTAAACCATCTGGGTGAACTGACCTAGAGGAAGATACTGGGGTCAGGGGTTAGGGTATTCAGGCTTTATGTGCCTCAGTTCTTCTACCCCCCTCTGAGGCGACACTGCGTATTGTGTCTCGTGAACTTGGTATTTGCTCAGCTTGAGATAATGAAATTCCGCAAGGCTAGCTCTGTATTGTATGAGCCCCACCCCCATGTCTCACTCATGCCCATTTGCTTTTTCTTTCTCTCTCTCTCTCTCTCGCACACTCACTCACTCACACTTTCTTTCTCTCTCTATCTCTCTCTCTCTCTCTCTCTCTCTCTATCTCTCTCTGTCATTGGTGAGAGAATGTGGCCGTGGGTGAAAAATAGCCCTGTGTAATCCCATGTTATATAGTGCTTATGGGAGTGTTAAGTCACCCTGTGTCATGTATGGGCCGTCCCAATAAGCACCATGCTTTCACGCTCTGTAAAAGGATGGGAATACTTCAGCCTGTTATCACCCTGTGACCTTTCACCTTTCACCTCTACTGCTATAGCTAGAGGGCGCACTCTGGTTGGACAGAACCATGAGTGGATCTCTCAACAATAGTCTGAAGTAGCTTCCTCTCCTTGTCTCCTCTCCAGCACTGATTTAAAAAGATAGGATAGGTGAAAGCAGTTGGAATCTAATTTCTTACCTGCCGCGAGTTTTCTGATCATTGTAGATGGAGAGGAGACAGGAGGAGTGGAAGCCACATTCGACTATTGAGATGTCATTGAGATGTTGAGACACCCCAGATGTTCTGGTATCTTTGGTCCCAAAATAGCAGTGACTTTTGGGAACGACCTCTGGGTGATGCGCATCACTGGGGATATTTTTACAGTTCATATGTCACTCTGTGTAGGGATAGGACACAGTGAGGACATATACAAGTATCTGTGTATGTATATTTCGTAGATGACCTAAGCATCTTTGCTAGTAGCTTTGATCATCTGGTTAGCATTAGCTTCTGTGTGTGTGTTTGTGTGTGTGTCAGTCATAGTCAGCATCTCTCCTTGTGTTGTATTAATAGAGAACTTTTCCTAGAGTCACCTCCAGAGGCATTTTAGAGGGAAATGTGATCCCTGTGCTGTACCACAGGGGGAAAGCAGTATCCTGCTGCACTCAATAACCTCAGCCCTGCTGACCACACACACACACACACACCATACACTGCAAACGCAAGCACACACTCAGGTTAGTCATAGGGTAGCCCCAACCTCCTCACCCCCTTCATAATCCTAGAATCAATCAAACACTTGCTGAATCGGTCCAACACACATATACATACACACACACACACACACACACACACACACACTCTAGCCCCCTTTGCTTGACAGGTTGTGAGGGTGGTCTTTGTTGTCTTGAAGAGATTAAAGTTGGGGTTTAAGCCCTCAGTCATCTGTCTGGTCCTTAACACTTTTTACTTACAAGACCATATGTGCTTGGCTCATCATTTACCTTAGGCCGAGATGTTTAGGTGCAGACATGTTCTAAATCATTTAGGCACTGTCACTCAACAGGGATGGCATATGGACAATGATATTTGATTATCCTGTGAGCTCATTGTCAGTGACTCAGAAGCAGAGGAAAGTTGTGTTGTAGTAGCTCACAGATACTGTCAATGCAGAGTGCTGTGTTTTAAATGTGTTAGCTCTGGGTGCACCAGCATTAGCCTGATCCCCTTAAGCATGCAGCAGAGAAACCAGGTGAGTGAATGAAGGCACACCGATGCCCCATGTAAATGCTGTCTGTAAATGACTGTGTAGTAACAATGATCACTGGACAGTACCTACAGTAACTGCTACATCACAACAGTACTCGATGCACTATGACTGGATGTTACCATAGCTGACTCCATGCCCTGGCAGCTTTAACTGGACACTGACATGTTAGGAAAGTCTGAAAAACCTCACAGAGACGTTTTCCGAGTGACACCTCAGGTTTGCTTGTTACCAGACTTGAGTATCTGGAGCCAGACCCAGCTAACAGAACACAGACAGCCTTACCTGTAGGACAGATGGACCAGGTGGTTCTGTTGTAGGTTGTGGTATCGCCCTTTCTCTCCAGTGTCATCCAATAAGGTGCTCTCTACTATCCAAGTTCCTTTTGCCCTCCTTATGCTCTTGTCTCGTCCCCCTGTCTTCTTTTTGTGTTCCGCTTCTTTCCTCTTCTCTCCGGTCCTCTCTTCTCCTCTCCCTGTTTTCCTGTTGTGGTCCCTTGTGTGTCCTTACATTCCCTTAGAATGGGCCAGGTCGAGAGAAAGATGGGAGGATGTTTATCTGTACGAGAGAAACGGAGAGGTTTGGTCCTTAGAGGAAGGGATGGAGATGGGAGGATGGGCAGTTGGAGAGAGGGAGCAATTGCCCTGATGTATGACTAAAGAAGTACAGAGAAAGGGGGAGAGGGGGATGAAGGGAAGAGTGAAGGATAAGGGGTGTGGCCAGGGAGGGATGGAAAGGACCTGCCATGCAAAAAATCAGTCCAGCCCCCACATGCCCAATCCCACTAACCCCCACCCCCCCCTACTCCCTACCCTCACTTCACTGAACAGATGGTCCTGACTGAAGAGTGACAGAGAGGGAGAAAGAGAGAGAGGGGGATGAAGACCGAGTAGGAGAGAGAGAAAGAGGGGTGGGTTACAAAGAGATGCAGTGGAATGAAGTGACAAATGGTTAGGGGTTGGTGGTGGGATACAGACAGAGGGATGGAGGGTGAAGGAGATCTGAGAGAACTGAGAAACCCACTGACACTCTCCCTGGTCAGAGATGTATTGTGCGGTTGTCATTGTGGTATATTGAGCCACTAATGCACATCATTGTCAGCAATGCTACACATTCACACAATGAATGAACCACCCTGAGAAGTCCGCTGGAAGCCTATACTGTACCGTATCGCGGCTAAAAACATCACTGTACACCCGTGTGTGTTACGCTCCTCCAAAATACACCCATGTGTTACTCCAAATATACCCTGCAATTGAATGTCTTAATCCTCAAGTGTTTGTCAGCTGCACTGGAAATACGACCATATTGTGTTACTTCCAAAAGTATTTGTCCCGTTATTATTAATGTGTTACTCTGTGGGCACTCTGCTGGTCAGAGAAGTAGCCTGAGCCATACACTCTAGAGGAGTAGGATGATGGTACCGGGACAAGCGTGACCTGTGATTAGATGGTGAGGTTATGGAGGGTTACGGAGTGAGGATAGCTCAGGAGTAGTGTTGGGATGTTAGATGGTGAACGGGTATAGAGGGTTGGGACATTGTCTTAAGACAGGTGGCATCGTTCCTACACGACACTCTGAGCCTCGACCGACAGTGATCAGTGCAGACGTGAGACAATGGGATTGGGACGGTGCAGATCACTATGCAGGGGGACAGACGGGTGTATATCGGTGGCGTTTACGAGGGTCACATGAAGAGAGGACCATGTGGCGTAGTCTGTAAACTCCTCGGCCAATCAAACACCGCGGCTTGGACGGATCTCGTAAAGCTCAGCCGTTGCCACATGCCTCCCCTAATAAGCCCCGGTCACATTCAGCCGGCACACCTAGGTCCTGGGACATGGGAACATAGACGGCATTACATAGGTTATGTGCCACAATGCAGGCTCAAGAGGGGGTGTTGGAAATTCCTTTCCCCAGCTACCATTCAGTCATGGCATCATGTTTTTTGGGCCCATGTCATGTACAGTGCCCTCCATAAGTATTGGAAAGAGGCCATTTTGTATTCTTTTAGCTCTATACTCCAACAGTTTGGATTTGAAATCAAACAATTACTATGGGGTCAAAGTCAAGATTCTCAGGTTGGTTTCTAGTACTTATGGGGGGAACTATATCTTGTGGAATAGGGAATGGTGTCTTTTGTATGTCCTTTATGCTCCATAGCTATGGTCAGATAGTGGGCAGGGGGGGCATTGTTGTGAAATACCCTGATATAGAGGTCAGCCTCTGCTGTTTGCCTGTTTTAAATTAAACCAGAAGGTATTTATGAGCGGGCATTTTCCTTTGCCCTCCATTCTCGTGGGACCTGACTGAGCATGACTACACAGCATGGGGGTAAGAGGCGAGGGATGGATGGAAGGATGGAAGGGATTTAGGGAGGTAAAGATAGCCAGGCATTTAGTTTGGGTATCTGTTACAACATAGGTATCCATGGTGATAATTAAAAGTTACCTACTAATAGTACCTACTAATAGTGCCTATATGCAGCATGTCTGTCCTGCGTCCCCATGGTGACAATGTGATGTGTGTTGATCCTGGTATTCATGCTGACTACAGTATGCAGGGTCTGTTGCTTAGTCACCATGGTAAATATGCCTACTCAGGGCTGCATCTGTATTTACCCTCTGCTCTGGAAAGAGTATTCTGGAATGTTCTAGAGTGTTCTGTAGGCTGTCTGTTCTGTATAGAGCTGGCTGACTCCTCGAAGCCAAACCAAGGCAATGACTCATTGTATATAAACTCCTATGTCGCCTATGTCAAAATGAACCCCTCTTAGATATCCCTATGTAAATCTTAGATATCCCCCTCAGAGATCTGAAAAGACCAAAGGTATAAATAGGTTTCCATCTCTCTGTTCTTCTTTTAGATGCATCTGAGGTAGAGGAGGAGGAGAAGGAGCTGGAGAAACAGCCCACAGAAGCGCCCCCACAGAAAACAGGGAAGAAGAGGAAGATTGCTACGGAGAAGCCAGCCGAGGCCAAGAAGAAGAAAAAGACACCACAGGTGTGATGAGCAGGGTGGGGGTTGTTGAGGTCAATTCTGTTTCAATTAATTCAATTCAGGAGATGAACTGATACTCTAATTCAAGAATTGAAAAGTGCTATCTATTTTCAATGAGGAGTTTTCAATCGATTGCCTACATTGGTAGAAACAAACGTAGGGTCTACAATGCGAGGTTACCAGAATGTTTCAGAAAATGTCTCACGTATCACTTGTGTGTGTTCCTTCTGTAAGTGGAGGATGACTGTGCTATGTTCTTTATCCTCTGTCCATGCAGAAAGAGTGTTTTGTTGTAGAGGAGAAGAAAGAGGATGAGGAGCCCAAAAAGGCCAAGAAAAGGAGAAAGGTAAGACTGACGAAAGGATGAGGGGATTATAGCTATAGCACCTGTTGGAGCTGCAGTTGATATAAAACGTTATATTCATACCCTGGGAATTGCCTCTGTGTGTCTGTCCAGAAGAAGAAGACAATCACAGATGTTCTGGCCTCCTCTGAACCCAAGCCTGGCTGTCCACCTGACCTGCAGAGCATGGTCCTGGACCACTTCTCAGACAAGCGTTCAGTCATTGAGATGGAGGAGCTCAAACTGCAGGGTGAGTGACCACCGAGGCTTCATCTTTTAGCTCTTACATCTGACCTTCTCTAACATTTGCATGTCTGATACTCTCTCTCTCTCCCTCCTCTCTCTGATCTTTGGTCCTGTGTTTAACATCTGAACTGAGTGTTTGCTCTCTCTCTTTCTCTCTCTGATTGGTCGTCTAGACTCGTGTTTCCTGTCCAGTAATGATCTGACACACAGCCTCTCCTCCTACCTGAAAGAGAGTGAGTACTGTACAAACCTAACTTTTGTTTAACATTTATTTCTGTACCGTAGTTCAGTCTAATTTTTACAAGAAACTCTCTCACAAGACCCCAGTAAAATTACTGCTCTTTTATTTGGTGACCTTATGTCCTTGTGTCACAGTATGTTCTTCTTTTGTTTGTCTTTTTTGCTCAGTTTGTCCTAAATGGGCCAAGGTCCAAAAGCAGCATACAGAGAAGAGTTCTGTGGTTCTGCTCATCGTCTGTAGCTCCGCCCTCAGAACCATTGAGCTCATCAAGTGAGTGACGGCTTCCTTCTTCTCGCATTGTGACTGCCAATGGCCCCTGGTCCTAGCATAGATTACTTTTTCTTATGATGACTGATGGATAGATGATTCACTTACTTAGACAAATGTATTTGTTGTAAGTCGCTTTGGATAAAGGCGTCTGCTAAATGCTATAAATGTAAATAAATGTAAGCTCAAATCTATTGATGTGCTACATAATTCCAGAGATTCTGACATGCAGTATGAACTGGTTCACAATTACGTGCATGTTTCCTTGTGTTTGTGTCTCCTCCAGGCAGCTGACCACCTTCAAGGGAGAGGCCAAAGTCCTGAAGCTGTTTGCAAAGCACATCAAGGTAAGAGAATGGAGAATTAATTACTGTGTGTCTGTTCTGTATGTATATTGTCTACATGATCATGTCTACATGATGAGCTGCTCTCTGAAAAAACTGTCCTTTTGTGTGCGTGCGTGTGTGTGTCTGTCCAGGTAGAGGAACAGGTGAAGCTGTTGCAGAAGGGGGTTACACACATCGGAGTGGGCACACCAGGGCGACTCAACGCCCTCATAGATAAAGGTGCATGGACATGGCAGTTCAAGGATGCATTTTGAAAGCGTCCAATGTGTCTCTTCATCTCTGTTTGACCTTTTTCTGACCCTGTCTGATCTCTGCTCTCTCCTAGAGGGTTTGAATCTGCCGCCCTTGCGATACCTGGTACTGGACTGGAACTGGAGGGACCAGAAGCTCCGCAGGATGGTGGACGTTCCTGAGGTAAGACACTACCCCCTGCTGGTCAAAATAGACAGTTACACTGGCATGAAATTACAGTTTGTCACACTGGACTATTAGTACATGGGCTGTGTTGTCCACAGGATTGCTCAAATCTTGCCCAAATATTCTGGAATGCTAAGTAGGGTTTCTATCCAGAGTCTCCATGAGAAAGGATACCAAACGTATTTGGACATAGACATTATTTAAGTTTGAGAAGTCTTTGTCATTTTGTTATAGCCATGCCATGGCATTAAATAGTTTGTAAATGGGTAATATGTTATTCTGCATTGCAAATATTTTGGATCCAAAGATCCTGAATACTTATGTAAATGTAATATTTCAGTTTTTTATTTTTAATAAATTAGCAAACATTTCTAAAAAACCTGTTTTGGCTTTGTCATTATGGGGTATTGTGTGTAGATTGATGAGGGAAAACAATGAATTTAATCCATTTTAGAATAAGGCTGTAACATAACCAAATGTGGAAAAAGTGAAGGGGTCTGAATACTTTCCGAATGCACTGTACATCATTGCCCTTGTTATTGACTGGCATCTGTGGGTTTTTCTCTTTCAGGTCAAAGGGGACTTAATGAAGCTGCTGGATACTGGTATCTTGACAGGATGTAGGGAAGGCAAGGTCAAAGTTGGACTCTTCTAATCTCCCACTCGCACACATAAAACCGTCTGCTCTACCCATACACTTCCCTCTGCTTAAGAAGATGTACCACACTCAACTCAGTCAAGTCACAGTAGGCCCCCCAAACTAATACAGCCTCCATAATGGACTGTGAAACCTCTGGACACAACGCCTCTCCTCCTCATCCTGTTTTTGTACGTTCTCTCTGTGTGAAACTTGTATTGGTGTTGTTTTCTATTTTAAGTTAGCATGTCTGATATTGTTGTGTGTGTGTTGTCCTTAAACATGATCTCCCTGTGAGATGGTTTGAATAAACCCACCCTGAATGAAACCAGCATCCTTCTGTTTGTTTATCTTGACCAGAGGAAGTCCCTCCCACTGAGTTTGTGAGGTCATGAGTTTACTCACCCAGTAGGAAGTCACATTTATCATAACATCCTGTGATGCGTTGTAAAACAGGGAGGGGGCAGAAACAGACAACTGGTTCAGGGCAAAACTTTTGTTATGCTTGTATTGGAGATTAAGTACTGAAAATGAACCATAGAGCTATTTGAGTCGTTCACTGATTTAATAGACTGAAAAGAATGTGTTTTTCTGTAGGAGGGAGGTGATTAAGGACAAAGCGGAGAGAACTGCATAGAAAGAGAGAGAACCAGAAAGGGGAACTGAAACAGAGGATTGTGGTTAATGATTAACGGCTAGCAGTCAGTCTCAAAGGTCTCCCCCGCCCTGCAAGGCCTGCTGGGAAAATCTCTTGGCAGGCAGGGCAGCGAGAGTGGGAGAGGAACAGTAACAGAGATAACAGTGTTGAAAAAGAACACCGGAACAGAAGAGCCGAAACCTTTTGCTTGCTGCTCAGCTAGTTGGTTCTCTGGCTGTCTGAGACCTACCTGTGTCCCTCTCCCTGCCCTATCTGGAGCTCTCTCTCATGGGGAAGGCGAAGCCCAACACAGGGCCCCTGGCCCGGAGGCCTGATAACTCAGCCTTTAAACAGCAGAGGCTACCTGCCTGGTCCCCCATGCTCACCGCACAGACTGTCCTCCCGTTCTTCTACTGTATGGCTGTGCTTTGTATGCTACTAGGAGTGGCGCTACTTCTTACCGTGCAGAATACACAGGAACTAAAGGTCAGTGTGTGTGTGTGTGTGTGTGTGTGTGTGTGTGTGTGTGTGCGGGGGGCGAGTGAGGGTTGAGTGGTTATTGTTTCAAGTTCAGGATATGAAACTTTTAAATTGAAAGCATGGGTTTCTTATTCCGAGAAATTATGCTTCTGAGGGAATGAAAGATTGTTCCTACAGCGCATTCTACCTCTTTTACAAATACGCACTGTGACTTTAGTACAGGGTAAGACAAGGTAAAGGCCGCAAAGCTTATCAGGGCATCAATACAAAGAGAGAGAGCGAGGGAAGAGCAATAAAAATCAGGGAATGAGGAGTGGTAGATCGAGGAGGCAAAGGTAGTCTTGTGCCTATGTAGATGTGGGTCTTCACTATAAACCTGCCAAATACTAAGAGAGAAGCAGACATCTCACTACAATGTTCGTCGTAGTTGTTGTCGGGCCCGGTCTCATATCAGAACTTCAGCACACTGAGGTACAGTTGTAGGAGCGCATGAACCTGTCCCGGTTTCAGTGTCAGAGCAAGTATTGATTAGAAATAGGTACATTTGAGCTTCAGTTCAGTACAGTTATATTGATGAAATGTAGTTGTATGAGTTTTTATTACATTACTCTCTTTGTATTCCTCACTATCCATCACTCTCTCCCTCCCTCCCCTTCACAGGTGGACTACACAGAGGCGGGTTCGTGTGATGCGTGCTTTGAGAGGCGTAAAAACAGCAGCCATGCGGACCAGAGCTGCACCTGTAGTGTCGTCTTCCCCGTCGAAAACACTTTCAAGGTACAGGGCTAAGGGGCTGATCTGGAAATGATGGTTTTACCAGGTTCTGTGGCCAAGCTACTTTAGATGCATGCTGATGATGTGTTTACTGTTTCCTGTCCCAGGGTGACGTGTTCGTATACTATGGCCTAGTCAACTTCCACCAGAACCTCCGGCGCTACATGGACTCCAGGGATGATGGGCAGATGGTTGGAAGGAAGAAAAACCTGAAGGTGGCTACAGAATGTATTTTCAAAAACAAATATATACATAATTTGTTTTAATCTCTCTTACTTTATGCCAGTTTACTGTTCAAATGGCTGACCCATCAACCTCCTCTCTTCCTCCCTCTCTCTAGGAGCCGAGTAGCTACTGTCTTCCCTTCAAGGTGGCCAAGAATGGACTCCCTATTGCCCCCTGTGGTGCTGTGGCCAACAGCATGTTCAATGGTAATGTACCTCACCATTCACACTCTCACCTTTCACTCTCACCACTCACTATCGCTGGCTGACTGACTGACTGACTGACTGACTGGCTGACTGACTGACTGACTGACTGACTGACTGAGGGTGATCATTGTTGTTTGTGTTTTCCCAGACTCCTTCACTCTGTTCTACCACCCTGCTGACGGGTCAAAAGTCCCGGTTCCTCTGTTCAGGAAGGGCCTCACCTGGTACACAGACAAGAACGTCAAGTTCCGCAACCCACAGGTGGAGAACAAGACTCTCGCACAGGTGTTTGAAGGTATGTGTGTCTGAACTCACCCACTGTGTGTGTGTGTGTGTGTGTGTGTGTGCGTGCATGTGCGTATGCGTGTGTATGATCATGCGTGTGCGGTACAATAAAATTCTCTCCTAAATCCTTGTCTCTGCTAACACTATTGTCTTATGTTGTCAGGCACGGCTCCGCCCTTGTACTGGCAGAGGCCTGTGTATGACCTGGACCCCCGTGACCCCAATAACAACGGCTTCATCAACGAGGACCTGATCGTGTGGATGCGGGAGGCAGCCTTCCCCAACTTTAAGAAGCTGTACGGGGTGTTGAACCGCGCCTCAGAGCCCTTCAAGGATGGGCTACCACCAGGGAACTACAGCGTCCACATCTCCTACAGTATCCTTTAGCACTGAACACCAACCCTTATTTGTTTATTTCTTTTGTGTGAAAAACGGTAAGAGAGAGTCGGCTTGCTATAGATAGGCAGAAGTCCCAGTGCTCTATGTTTAGATGAAAAGGTTTGTTAGATGTCTATTTTTGGCCTTGACCTCCGCTCCCCCCAGACTTCCCTGCGCAGTACTTCCAGGGCAGAAAGCAGGTGGTGCTCTCCACGGTCACCTGGTTCGGAGGTCAAAATCGCTTCCTTCCGATCGCCTACCTGGTCACAAGCGGTCTCCTCCTGCTGGTCGCCGTCATCCTCACCGCTGTGTGGTGGAAGTTTGGAAAGAACGGGAAGAACATGGAGGAATGAATTGTGTGCAAAAAGGAGGGGTGTGAAAGAGTGATGTGGAAGGGGAAGAGGAAGAGCCAGCAGGAACTGTGAGCACTGACTGAGTGAACATTTTTGGAGGGGTGACTGGGAAAACAACTGCATTTGTTAGGATGAATTGGGTGATGCTATCAGGGACATGGGAGTGAACAGGGGATGATGTCAGGAACATGGAGATGATTGTTGAAACGCAACAGTAAATGGATCAGTACTGTTCATCTGGGGAAATGCCAGATCATAAATAGAAACGATAGAAACCGATTCCAGTTGGACATTTTGGAATAATAGAAATGATAACATTGAGGATTCATATATGTTGTGCTACAATGTATATTCTATTGACTGAGATTATATTCCATGAAAATTAGATGAAAAAGGTTGACCTTCCCTTTGGGACTGAGTTATGTAATTCTAACCTCCCAAACTGTATTTAAGGTGAATATCCTCCTACATGTTTTAGGTACTGTTAAATGAATGCAGTAAAGCACTTGAGATTCAGGATATGTGAGCTTTCATGCATTGTCAGCCTTTGAGCTGCCAGTTGAGGTGAATGTGAATACTTTTGTTTTAATTTCTATATTTGACCATGTGGGGGCAGTAGTGATATTTGTATCAAAATGAGACAGGTTGTCATAGAAAATAAGATGATTCTCTCCAAGGGTTTCTCTCATAGTTAGTAGTTAATACAATTATATTTCAGTGATTTATAGTATATTGCCTCTTAAGTCTTGAAATATCAAGCAATCCTTTGAGAAAAGTAATAATTAATTTAGGGACAAAGAAAATATATTTTTTACAATTTGTACTTTACTGTAAACCTTAATGTATGTGTGGCGGCTAATGTTATCTTTGCAATAAAAAATGCAACTTCTTAAAAAGTCTTTATTTCTCCATTCTGTGGACTCACAGAAACACACACAGTGACCAGGGAACACACTGAAGCACCAGGTCAGTGACTGACCTAAGGTCAGTCTTTCCGGCTGAAGATCTAAACGTTAACAGTTATCCCCTGATCCAGGGTTAGTGGAGGGGTACGTACACTGATGCTCTCGTTCCGGCATCCATAGATGCACACAGATACAGGGCTCATCTCAATAGTCTACAAACGCTTCCTCTCCACATTTCCTTTGCTTCATCTGCACATATGGGAGAGCTGGATGGGTGGACGCTAATTACCTGGTGCTAAGCAACCATCATAATGAGGTTTCACCTCTCCTATGTTTTCAAATCGGTGCAGATGAAGGAGAGGAGGCATCTTCAGGCTATTGAGAATCACCCAGCGATAATAACATACAGACACAGCTACTCACACCAAGATACATGGAAGCCAGACCCACTCAATAAATCACAGATGCATTGATGACGAGATCAATTATACAGTAGAGACAATGACCAAGACACACACACACTTTAGAACAGCAATGCAGACACAACTTACACATACACTCATGCTGGAATCCCACGTGTTTCTGTGGACCTCAGAATGCTGGCTGATCACTAGTATTAATGTTCCCTTTCTGTACCGTCTTCACTAGGATGTGTGACCAACTAACAGCTCTTTATGGCTGGGGTGCGCAACTAGACTACTGTAGTGTAAGTCAGGCTAGATTCTGGCCTCTAGCACACAGAGGTTATAAAAGCCTCCTTGAACTGGAGGTTCAGACAGTGGCCATATTTGCATGCATAGGTAAATGATGCATAATTACAAAACCAAGGCAACATTTGGTCTCACATAGAAACAAACACATACCCTACTGTTGGGTAGCCTCTTTCAGGTTCATGATATTGGATTCTGCCTCTTCAAGTCACTGGGTCGTACATCTTCAGTATCTGGCAGTGTGTGAATCCAACCAGGTAAACACAATGGCACCTAGAAGTCGTGGTGCAGAGGTCCTTTTCTGACTTGTCACCAACGAGTGTCACGTGAGGCATGGTGTCCATGACAACAGTGTAACCATGAAAACAGTGCAACCATAATTCTTTGATTTCTTCCATGTGGAAGCTGGTTATCTTTTTAGATAGTGGTTGGGAACATCAGCTTTTTTTGTGAGTCTGTCCTTTTCAGCAGGATTCAAAGGAAAAATAAATAAAAATCAATCATTTGAGAAACTTAACACAGGTTTTTTTGATGTTGATTTCACTAGATTATGTACAATGTGGTTAACTTTTAGGAGAGAGAGAAAAAAAATGAATCAAAAAAAATCCTCAAGATCTAACTAAAAGAATTCCTAAAATCATTTCGTACGTACCATAACACAGAGGAGACTCCTCTTCACAGGAGGGAAACCAAGGACGCATCAAAATAGTCTGAAGTGGTATAGTCTCCTCATATGCACTGATCTGAAAACACTCTACAAGTAAAAGCAATATGGCCGAAGCCTACCAGGGGATACTGCCATCACTTCGCAACGTCTTTTAGATCAGCACAGACGAGGGAAAGGTAACAAAGAGAGGATGCCACTTCAAACTACTCAGCGCACAACTGAGATCATCCAACTTCCATAGATTTACCACTCGGCCAATCAGATAGTTGGATTCAGTGGCACCTGACTTGTCAAGTGTGTCCTCTACCGATGTGGACCAAGGACACCGACAGGGAGCATGGTCCAGACCCAGGCTGGTACTGGTGGGAGTATGTGCCCTCTGAACAAGCTGCCGAACATAACACACTTAACATAAACACTCAGGGGGAATCCTGACTTGAGAAATGTGTGTAACTAAAACTGTGGTGCACACGGTTCTGTGTGAAAGTTGTGCACATACCGGTATCTTTACCGGTGTCTTCCCCAAGAGACTACCAATGCCCTTACCAGCATAGGGAGGGACATCTCTGTGGTATAAACGTTTCAGCTGTTGGTGAAATGTATTGCTTGGGGAACTATTACCGATTTTGCACATTTCAGTACACGACAAAGGAAGTTGAAGAAAAAAAAACTCACAGTTTGACAAAAACACAAAACTAAAAGACACACAGAGGGGACAAAGCCTTGCTGAAACAGTAGTGTTCTCTCTCTCTCTCTCTCTCTCTCTCGGTCCCTCTGTCATGTAGACATTCATGTTTGTGGTTTCAGTGATAGGACTGGTATGGCACTATGCAAGAACACTCTGGCCATGAAGTTACAGGTAGACACACACATACAGACATCTCCAAAGGAATCTAAAGCTAAGGTAGTGTTCTTTCAAGATTCAAGGCCAGGGTCAAGGGCTCACCCCTCCCCTTCAGTTCTGCCCCGCTGGCTTCTGGGAGCTGCTCTGAGGCACCTGGTAGGCCAGCTCCTCAGTGGGCGTGGCCTGTCCTGGCGTGCTCTTGGGTGTGTCGTACATCGACCTCCCCGACTGGCCGCTATCTGTCCGTGCGAGCAAGGAGGCGGGCCCACGGCCCATGAAGCTGGAGACTGACACTGCGGTTGGCTGGCTCATCGAGGAGCTCCCTGATAGGTGGCTGCCAATGTCAATCATGATGGGCGTAGCATATTCAGCACCTGAGGCAGGAAGTGGTTCGGCATATGCGTGGTAGATTTCCGTTGCTATGGGAGCGTCGTAGAGGTCAGGGTCTGTGTAGCCCGGGTCAGCCCCCTCCTCTGGTTTGAAGGTTGACCTCTGACCTAGTGATGTCAGCACACCGCTCACCAGGGGCTGGGCATACTCTAATGGGACATGAAGAGAATATGACACATTAACAATGACACAGACATACTAAAGAAGCATCAGCATGAGATGTGAAAGATGGGCAGGGTTTAGAGGTTAAGTGATTCAGAGGTGAGGAGATAGGGACTCTGTGTGTGTGTGTGTGTGTGTGTGTACCTGCAGGTTCTGCCTGTAGTCTGGGAGCGGCCCCTCTTCCCCTGAGCCGGCCCACCTCGCTGCTGCAGTAGCGCACTGACTCCTCCCCCTCCGTCATCTTCGTCGGCAGAAACTGTTTCATGCTCTTCCACCAGTCTGGGATGGACACACACACACACACAGATGCACACAATAGCATCAATAAAACACTCATAGATACTTTTTAACACACACACACACACACACACACACACACACACACGGAATGTATGGTTAACTGGAGCAGTGTGTTGACCTGTGCGGTCCCAGTGAGGGAGGTCATACGTCCCCTCTGAGCTCTGCTTCCTGTGGAGAGAGAGAGAGAGAAAACAAAGGAACGAAATGAAAGACACTTTCAGAGTCAAGTTGGGTGGATAGTCATTACCATATTAAAGATTCATTAAAACGACAATTTATGCTGAAAAAGTTGACTGTCCTCACCTGTTTCTCCAATGCCAGGCACAGGCTATGGTCACAATGAGCATCGTCAGAACCATGACCAACACTGGCACCAACACCGCTGCCAACGCAACATCTATGACCGTAACACAACCAAGAACACATGACCTCAAGTACAACCGTTACAACGTAGTACAACGTAGAATAACCACTGTTACTGTTGGCTCTGCTTAAGTCAATTCAAATGAATTTCAACCAGCTTTTAAAAGGAGCACACAATTTCTCTCCCTACCTCTCTTACCATTGCTGGTGTGGGGGGGCATGGTGGTATTTCTGATGTCAGGGGTGTGGGTCGTCCTGCCATACTGAGGGGGTGTGTCCGTGACCACGGGAGGAGGAGGCGGCCGAAGAGGGTGGAATATCCGAGGCCTCACTAGCCAATGGGAGAGGAGACAGAGCAGAGGAGAAGTTGAGAGGAGCAGAGGTTGACACCATGGTAAAGCAAACTCCACTCCAACAACACATACAGTGTAGGGGACGGTTTTCCAGGACCCAGATTAAATCTAGTCTAGATTCCCCTTATAGTGAGGTATTCGATTGGCTGGTTGGTTGGTTGGATTACCTGGATGGAACTGGCACCCAAGCAGCTCCATCTTGAGGGCGATTCGCTGTTGCCACTGGGTGGGGCTTATCCTAACAAAGCGCGCCTCGATGGGTGGGATGAAGTTATTTCTCACTTCCTGCAGATAGTTGGTGTTCCCTTGGAAAATCTGCCGCAGAACATAAAACAAGAGAGAACTCTCACAACCAGAGAAGACACAAAAAAAAAAAGGTAGAACACAAAGCAGAACATTTCTCCAAACCATTTCTCTCGCCAAGCCTCAAGTGTAGAACATAAGAAGAAAGCATCGAGACATCGGCAGAGGGGCGTCAACACCATTAATAAACGACCTGTTCCAATTACTCCCGACGAACAAGAGACACTCAATCCATCTCCATCCATTTTTAATGCCCTAGCATCCTGACTTGAGTCTCTGACAGCACTTAGCCCTGACCACCACCGCCTTGTCTAGATCTCCTGTTTCCTGCCATAAAAAAAAAAAAACCCACCTTGGTCAATCCTCTTGTTGCCAAGGAAACCATGAGATCAGTTTTCCTTCCCCCCACCGCCCTCTACTCCCATTCTCTTGTGTGTGAGACTCCACTATTCCAGTATTCCGCTGGCGCTGATCTGAAAGACCTGGCCAGGTGAACAATGCCAGGCTTCCACCACCAAACTGCTTTTCACCTCCTCTGTTTCTGTCTGAGAGTGAGATCAGCAGACGAAGGGAAGGAGACTAGGAGAGGAAGCCACTTAACACTTGTTGAGACAGTGACTGGGAGGCGTGTATCACCTTATCCTGTGTAGAGTTCGCCTCTCGATATGTGCTCCAGTGCTGTCCATCATTGCTGTACAGGACGCGATAGGCTGACGTGTAGAACTGGTACTCCAGGAGGGTGGAGCCTGTGGTGGTGATGCCTGGGTGGCGTGAGAGGGAGGAGGAGGAGGAGGAGGAGGAAGATGATGAAATAAAAAGTGAAAAGACACAAAAGCTGGGAGAGTAAACTTGAGTGTGTGTGTGTGTGTGTGTGTGTGTGTGTGTGTACCTGTAATCCTCTTCTCCCTCTTCAGGTCCACCTGCAGCCACTGCTGCTGGTCGCTGTGAGCCGAAGCCCAAGGTAGTCCCGCCCTTTTAAGGCGAGCCCCAGGTGGCCCCCACACGCTGGGTTGGCCAATCACATCACTCCATTCCCACACTGAGGAAGCAGTAAACTGGGAGTCCCTGACAACGCCTGACTCAAACCCCAGTGTCCCATAGCAACCTGAGGGATGAAAAAGAGAGATAGACAGACAGACAGAGAGGGAGAGAGAGAGAGAGAGAGAAAGAGAGAGAGAATATTTTCAAACCACTTAATTGTGTTAATATACCACAATCTGTATATCAGAGCAGTACATATAGCCTCTTATTTTCACATTAGAGGTGTGTGGTTGAGGTTACAGACAGAGTAGGATGTAAGGCAATGTATCAAAGCTAAAACCTCACCACTGGTCTTGAAGGTGAACAGGCTGTTTGACAAGGGGCCACTGGGAAGAGAGGAAAAGGATTGACAGGGGTATGAGGATTACCACAGCACAAATGAATGACCTCCAACACAGTAGAGACAGAGGACAGGAAGATGGAAGAATGAAGGGGCTGGGGAGGGAGGGATGGAGGGGGTTACTAGTAGCTATGTTACTGTTACCAGTAGGACTTACCCGGTGGAGGAGACATTGTTGGCCAGCGAGCCCTCGTAGTGAGGGATGCCCTTACTGCTGACCACACTGATCTGACCGCCCACAGAGTTAGACACCACACCTGCATGGACTGCTGCCACACACACGGGGGACGACTGCAGGAGGGAGGGAGGGAGAGAGGGAGAGAGGGATGGACGGAAGAGGTGTAATCACTCCAAATGCAGATATTCGACGTTTTAACAACTTGATCCTGACATGACATTTGAATGATTGGGTTTCAATAAGAGGGGTTTAGAGGACTAGATGTGAGAGAGAGAGGGAGGGAGGGAGGGGGGAGAGAGAGAGAGAAATAGGATTGTTACTCTGTCAGTTAAGAGGCCATACTTCACAGACTGGCACTAATGGACTATAACGTTTGACAGTGATCAGAGAGAACAGCCATCCAGTCGAGATAAGGAGAGATGAGTCAGCATGATGTCACTTCCCTGCGGTGGGAACACTGTGGCATCATTGTCTGAAATCCAGGCTGAATTCCAAAACCAAAACCCTAGGCCCCTTCCAAGAGCCCCTCAAGTAGATATGAAAGATTCAGATACACATGTATCCCCCTTCAGTGTTCAAAGACCAGAAAGAACTAGGTGTAAACAATATAATCAAGGCCAAATACCTCCTTTCATACATATACAAGCAGACAAACATACATCATGCGTATATGATCAAAACCATGTTTCCCTATCGGAAGCTAACACACACACGATCAAAACCATGTTTCCCTATCTGAAGCTAACACACACACACACACGATCAAAACCATGTTTCCCTATCTGAAGCTAACACACACACGATCAAAACCATGTTTCCCTATCTGAAGCTAACACACACACACACACGATCAAAACCATGTTTCCCTATCTGAAGCTAACACACACACGATCAAAACCATGTTTCCCTATCTGAAGCTAACACACACACACACGATCAAAACCATGTTTCCCTATATTAAGCTAACACACACACAATCAAAACCATGTTTCCCTAAATAACGCTAACACACACGCGTGTCATGTTTCCCTATCTGAAGCGACAGTAACACACACACACATACACACACACACCACAGTTCCCATAACAAGCGGACAGCTGGTTGAGTGAAGTGGTAATGGTTTTACTGGAAAAGCTCCACATGGGGTTTCACAGCTGACTGTGGGTAAGGGACCAATGCTGTGACATGCCCACACGCATAGTGTCTGTCACACACACACACACACACACAATGACCAAAGGGGCAACACACTTAGATTCACATACATGCATGTGCAAAAAAACACACACATACACCCTTTGACCGAGGCACCCACAAGCACTGAACACTTGCCCTTTCAGCTCTCAGACATCCCTAAAACACACACCACATCCTAAGCAGCGCCCCACCAAACCACTAACACAAACACACTGCACTGCTCCAAACCACCACTCCCAGCCTCTCAGAGTCTCCCTCTCCCTCCCCCTCTCCCCTGCTATACACCACACACACCCATTCAAAGGCATGGGAGAGAGGTGGGGTGCACTGCCCCCCTCCCCCCGTACTGTATGTCACATCAGAACCTCCATAGCTGAGGTTAGCAGAGGTAAGGGGGTAATGAAATGTACGAGTGAAGGGGAGACTTAGTCATTTTCTGCATTGTCAACCACAATACTGCCCGCCCGCCCGTCCACCCGCCCGCCCACCCGCCCACACACACACACACACACACACACACACACACACACACACACACACACACACACACACACACACACACACACACACACACACACACACACACACACACACACACACACACACACACACACACACACACAGCTCAGCACCCTACTGCAGCTGGAGTGGATTAGCGGACCATTCCACCGGCCAAACAATTAGCTCACCGCCCCCCACACCCCCGCTCCCTACCCTGTTCCTCTGAGACCACCACCACCACCACCCCCACAGACACACACACACACAAAAAATGAATACTCCCTCGCCCCAACCCTCCCAGGCCCCCAACCCACCCAAGCATGAGGTCATCAGCCAGAGACTCAACACCCATGACCTAACACAGAGCCGGGGCATTGTGAGGTCATCAGCCCGGGACACACATACCACGGAGAGAGGCCCTGTTTACTTAGGGCTTAATGAGAGGGAGAGAAAGAGAGAAAAAGAGAAGGGGGGATGTTACAGCAGGAGGGGTAGACAGACGGGAAGATACAAGGTACAGTAGGATAGAGAGAGAGAGAGAGAGAGAGAGAGAGAGAGAGAGAAGAGCAAGACCATAAAGTGAGTCATAGATGAGTGGTCTGTTGTGTTCCTTTGGGGCAGCAGCAGCGGGCACTGAGTGATGAGCAATAATACAGGGGGGGTAATGGGGCAGTGTGAATCACCTAGGAACTATGTGCCCAACACAATGACGAACGAGCACACACACGCACACGCACGGTCATATACTCACGTCTCTGTAGCCGTGAGGTATGGTCCCAGAAATCTCCCCAGAAGATGTCAAACATCCTGCCGGACAGTATTTACTGCAGAGAGAGAGACACATCACATTACTTTATACAGGGAGAAACTCACGCACGTACACATACGCACAGGTACACGCGGACACACACACACATACCTGAATTCTGCCTCGGTGAAGTTGATTCCTTTGTCTAGACAGGTGATCAGATCTGCAAAGGGAAACAAAGATCCCATTAACTTCGCTCTCTGACCCCACCCTGTCTCCTGCTCTCTCTTTCTCTTTCATCCTCCCTTTCTGTCTCTCCATTCAATCATCTCGCTAATAACCAAACTATAATATGCCACTCTCTTTCCCTGTCCAACAGTATTCTGTGCTGGCCTTGTGTTAGGAAGTGTCACTGAACTTCACAGTCAGAGCAGTAAAGACAGAAGAGCCTCACAGATCTTTATGGTCAAAACCAACCCAGGATGAACTCTGACATGCTTCCACCAGTGATGACACGGAGATGCGGACAACGTTTCCATCCTGGGTTGGTTTTTGACAACAAGCAGCATGTTGTGGGTCAGATCTAACAAGAGGAACACAGAAAGGTTGAGTGACAGGCAGCAGCCATTCACAGAGTCTACGCGTGGGTAACCTTGTCGAGACCATTGATAAGCTTGAGGTAGAAGTGAAATTCAAGGCGAGGGGTGAGGGGTGGAGACCTGTAACGTGCTTGCCACATTCCCAACCAGTCAATATGCAGCTCAAAATGGAAGTCAATAATTTTCACTGATTCCAACAACCAAATTATAATTCCCCTTTCATAAATATAGCTTGCTAGCAATGTTAGCTAATTTGGTCTAGGAAAAAGGGGAGGTGGGCTGTTTTCCATGAAACATCACTTCTGCTCATAGCCAATCAAAATGACACTCGCATTCAAACGGAATCGGCTAATGACACATTTTCCAGACCTCCAAAGGAGGCATGAAAACAACGTGATTTGGAGGTATGGGTGACACCACTGGGGGGAAAAAAATAATATTGTCTGCAACTCTGACATGCTTCCCACCAGTGATGACACTAGATACGGACAACGTTTCCATCCTGGGTTGGTTTTGACCGTAAAGATCGCTGGGTTTGGGAATTCCGTGGAAGTGGTCAACCTTGGTTCCCTTGTCTTGACCACAAGACCTCATGGCCAGTTTGACCATCTCATCCAGCTAACCGACCTGTGAGTCAAACTGATGTGTAACCAAAGCAACAGCAAGTCGCCATGACGACAGCATTGATTTATGTGGCTGTGCAAACCACAACCCATCCACACACACACACACACACACACACACACACACACACACACACACACACACACACACACACACACACACACACACACACACACACACACAGTCCCCCCCTTTCAGAAAACAGATGAGTCTCTCTCATTGATTGCTTTGTTTGCCTCTCCTCGTGTGGTGCACTAAGAGTAATGGCCAGACCATCCATCCATCCTGTTACAGCTACCAACGCCCGAGCAGACTGCCAGTGGAAGTGACTCTGTGGGAGAGGACATGGGGAATGGAAAGCCTACATGTAGGAGTGCAAATGTAATCATAAAAAGTGGTGAACTGAAAACGTTGTTACACAGGAGGAACATGGAAGGCCATACAAATGCCTCAGCCTCCCTCTCACCCCAGCTTCAATATTGCATTAACAACACTCAACCCATGTAAATGAATTACCCTCCACAGAGCACGTCTCTGCTCAAGACCACAAACGCCACCCAACTACTCCTTTTATCATTCGGAATGAACAACACGTACAGCAGCCATACACAAGTGTCTCAATAAACAACAGCCAGTACGTGAACCTGGACCCAGCAACCATGAGAGGGCTTTCCTGTGTCGTCTTAGAGGTGCTGGGAGGCTCTGAGTGGAGGCAGCTAGGCTACATTATTTTATTTATATATAAATAAAGGCCCTTTTGCCTTCAGAACTGCCTTAATTCTTTCTGGCATAGATTCAACAAGGTGCTGGAAACATTCCTCAGAGATTTTGGTCCATATTGACATGACAGCATCATTGCTGCAGATTTGTCGGCTGCACATCCATGATGCGAATCTCCTGTTCCACCACATCCCAAAGGTGCTCTATTAGATTGAGATCTGGTGACTGTGGAGGCCATTGGAGTACAGTGAACTCATTGTCATGTTCAATTTGAGATGATGTGAGCTTTGTGACATGGTGCGTTATCCTGCTGGAAGTAGCCATCAGAAGATGGGTACACTGTGGTCATAAAGGGATGGACATGGTCAGCAACAATACTCAGGTAGGCAGTGGCATTTAAACAATGCTCAATTGGTACTAAGGGGCCCAAAGTGTGCCAAGAAAATATCCCCCACACCATTAGATATTTGCAAAGCTGTCATCAAAGCAAAAAGTGGCTACTTTGAAGAATCTAAAATATAAAACATATTCTGGTTTGTTT
>NC_139666.1:17558837-17632103 GCF_951799395.1 Argentina silus | reverse complement strand
GCATATACTATGTTTGTGTAGCTGTAAAACAGTGTATTGTGTAGCTGTCTCCTGTAAACCCAGGGCTGGGTGCTAAGTGTTGGTAGGGTGGACCCAAGTGCGGATGGATAACTCAAGACGGAATCGTCAAGAATATAGTCAAGGTAGACGAAGACACATTGATCCAGGAGGTCACGAAGGACATCGTTGACCAACGCCTGGAAGACTGAGTTGGCCAACCCGAAGGGCATGACGCGGTATTCGTAGTGCTCCCTGCTGGGTCTAGTTGTGTCGCTGTTTAGTCTGTAAACCCGGTCTGGGTCTGGGTCTGGGTCTGGGTCTGGGTCTGGGTCTGGGTCTGGGTCTGGGTCTGGGTCTGGGTCTTGGTCTGGGTCTCTATCTGTCTGTACAGGTTCCTCTCTAGGATCTCACACACATTCCTGCTCCAGGTGCTGTGTATTTTCCTTTCCACCCTCCATGAGTCCACCATGTAAACTTCACTGGCTGAATGCATACATTAACCAAATACTTCATAAAAGGTTTCATCTCTCCGATAAACAGCAGACGCATTTAAAGTGAAATATAGATATTTAAGCGCTTGTCTAGCGCTTGGGACAAAAATGTGGGAACGTTTGACTTTCAATGTATTTTCTGTCTCTAATTAATTTCAAGGAATCACCCGGTCAAACTGGAGATAAATAATCTGCATAAATCATACCATGTGGAATGACCTGCTTGTTTTTTCCACTCAGAGATGAAGCACTGCTGTTCGTCATTCAATTTCAAACACAGTTTATAGGGTTGAGACGTCCAGTGGTGGGGAGTAGTTCCACTACATGTAGCTAAACTATTAGTTTAACTCCATTTTGCTGTAGCTTGGTGGTAGTTAAACCCTATTCTTTAAATTCAATGCACTCTGTTGCATGTGAGCAGCATTTCAGTGTCAGATAAGGACAACATTTGTTATTGGCCTACAAACATGTTCTACAAAGTGTTTCAACAATCTGCTTCTTTGTGTAATAAATTACACATCTTGTTAACATTCAACTCCAGATTGATCTGTTCTTGCAGTCATGTTTCTATAATGGTCTTGTCGCATTATGACATTTTATTTATTTCCCAGGGAGCCGAGACAGACATGTGTAACACATGCATGTGTACAGTACACGTGTACAGTACACACACACACACACACACACACAAAACACAGAACACAGAAGGTAGGGGGGATGTAGTGGAGGAATCCATCCTGTATCACAAGGACTATATTTAGCACTGTCAGGTAGCCAGGTTCTCTCTCTATCTTTCTGTCTCTCTCTCTCTCTCTCTCTCTCACACACACACACACACACACACACACACACACACACACACACACACACACACACACACACACACACAGGTCAGCTTGTGTCATGGATCTACAGTATTTTTACATTCTCCAGGGCAACAAAAAGCTCCCTCAAAAACAAATGTATCTTCGAACTAACTTTGTACAGTGCACTTGAATACATGTAGAGCTTAGGAAGTTATGCAGTCGATGGTAAGCGCCGGAAATATTGTGAAATAGTTGCTACAAGCAAATCCCCTCCCCCCCCCCCCCACCCCCCCCCCCCCCCCCCCCCCCCCCCCCCCCCCCCCCCCCGAGTCTTAACACTCATGTATCAAAGTCACCGCACCTGTGTGCCTTTCGCGGAATTCAGCCAGGAAAAAAAAATATTTCCTTTCAAACAAAGCTGCATAGACACAAGGAAAGGAAAAACTAGTCGAGAAACAATGTATGTGGAAAGAGATGGGTTTTCTATGAAAACTTGGCCTCTCTTAGGATGCATGGAACTGAATGAGGAATGGTACACATACGTTACAATGAGCCCGTCCTACGATTTCTACCTCCACAAGGTCTCCCCTGTTAAAACTGGCAACTAGTTTTGATGGAATAAAGTCTTTTGTCTTTCCTTGTTGTAATGCACCTGAACCTTGCACCAGTCCAGCAGGCTTCAGTCTGGTCTCTCGAGGGGAGAGGAGGAGGAGAGGAGAGGAGAGGAGAGGAGAGGAGAGGAGAGGAGAGGAGAGGAGAGGAGAGCAGAGCAGAGCAGAGCAGAGCAGAACGAATAGAGTCTGTGGACACAGCACCTCTCAGAGACTTGAGGTTTGCAGACATGGTCCATAGCAACTACAGTTCCACACATAGCAGTTTACCCTGGCTGAGCCATGCTTTGAGTAATGAGTTGAGTTCCACTTACAGCGCTACTGTTTGAAGTGTAGCCCTCAGTCACTGTGTGCTTAATGTTATGGCTGGATCGCCCCCGGTAACAGTCCCCGCCGCGTCACGGGCACACATCGGAGCGGATACACAAAGCGTCACAGTGTCACTCGGATGTAGACCAGACTGTTTGCTGATGACTCCGCTCTTGAGAGAGTGCCCGCTTTGGGATTTTGCCTAAATTGGTTAATTTGTTGCTACCGAAGCAGGGCTTCCCAATCCAAATAAACAGGTGTCAGACTCCAGCAGACGTCAGGGCCACCGCCCACAACCTCTAGTGCAGACTTGTGTAGGAAGGAAAAGCCAGGATAAACAGTTTTTTGTGTCACGCATGTAGTATTGTCTTTGTGTCATTTGTGTCTATAACACACACACACACACACACATACACACACACACACACACACACACACACATACACACACACACACACACACACACACACACACACACACACACACACACACACTCACCCTCTCTTTAAACAGACATAATTCACTTGCTGAGGAAGAGAAGTGTATCTGAGACCAGACATCTGGTCTTTTGTGGTCTGTTCTGGTGTTCAGGTGCTACTATGGTGTGTTACTGTAGCAGTCAGTGAGGTCTGGCATCTCCTCTGGTGGTGTGGTTTCTGTGTTGGTATTTGAAGAGTGAAGGGGAGTCAGGAAATGGTTGTGGTTTTGGCTGGTGCTAGCTAGCTAGCGCTCTGGCTGGCCAGGCAGGACACTACTCACACTGTTTACAACAGCTGAGAACCATAGAGGATTTTTGGCATGGATAAAGCCGCAGTAATTTTGCCATGAATCATTCATCCAAAAGATGTTTTATCCAATGTGTTTCGCACTGACTTTATATCCAACATCTGAACGAGATCAACATGAAATAACAAGGACAGAAAGTGAGAGCAAGAGAGCAAGACAGGTTTAGTTCTCTAAATACACATTTGTTATGATTTCATGGACAAACAGAGAGGCTCGTCTAGCAGGGTGTGTTGACATGCCATGGTACAAATAAACAATGGGATTGTAACAGTTAGATTGATGTACTCTTGGTTTTGTTTGACACAGAATTGTTAGTATTTCATTGTAAACCTTTACAGAACAGAAATCAAGGGCTTTGTCAATCAGTGTTAGCGTCACCATCAATGTGTGGCTCAGTTGGTAGAGCATGGCGCTAATGATGCTTAGGTTGTGGGTTTGATTCCTGCTGGGACCATATATACTGAAATGTATGCTTTCACTGCAATGTAAAGCATCAGCTAAATGGCATATATTATATATATATATATATATATATATATATATATATATACATGACAACTGCCGTAGATTGTTAACTACCATAAATTGCCGACTGCCAACTGCCATGGAGTTGCACTGTAACTGGCATAGAGCTCTGCTGTAGATTCCACAGTGTGCGGGTGTAGCATTATACAGTGAATTAACATGAATGAATTTACATGAATCAATGTCAGACGGTGACACGAACGGATGATAGATTCATGCATTGTAAAGCACAACTCGGTTGCTTTCAAGTTCCAAGTTGACGTTTTTCGAACAGAAATCTGGGGTCCACATTTCCCCCAGGTGAATTATATGTGGCATGCCGGCCTGCCATGTTGCATGCCTTATTGTGATATTTAATGATGTTGACAGTTCGAGTAGGGTAGAATAACACAGGGTTATACAGTGGGTTGGCTAATATGTGGGTAATATATTGAGACTGTACACACTATGCACTACTGTTCTTTCTCTGTCTCTCAGACATGCCTATGAGTTGGTTGCCAACATTTACAGTCATTATACAGATTACTTCAGTGTGTTTTCAGCCACAAGGCAGACATATTAAGTAGTGCCTGTGAAAATCCACGTCTGGTTGATATAAGCCATTCCAAGAGTGGGGTGGGTGGTGGGCGTGAAGTATGAAATGCATGACTTCATTGTAAATCAAACTGATGTGAAATCAAGCTAATTGATGTGTAATTGTATGATATGACCACTATGTGGCGCACCGTCTACTCTTCCTTTGTGTTGGTGGAGTGGATAAACAAGGAAGTGAATTTACAACCGGCTCCAAGATACAGCCAACCTTGTCAACAGGTCTGCTCCAGACTGGGAGTGATTATACCCATATGTCCAGATGATAGAAAATCATCAGATAATCCATTTAGACTGTGTAAATGTTTTGGAGATTGTGAGGATAGAATGAGTTTTCATCATCTCTTAGTTGTTGGTAAGATTGATGTTTTACTAGACAGCAAATAAAAAAGATTTATTTTGGGTTGTTTTGGCAGAAATGTAACACATATTTTCATCTTGCTGTGCTCCCTATTGACCACTTGGTAGTTTTTGATCACATTTTTGGCCTCAAACAAATACTACTGTGTCCCTTCAGAGGTCAAAGAGTAAAGCAGACTGTCAGGACACAGTTACTAGAACTCCCCATTTCTCATACACAGAGGAATCCCAGCATGCACTCTGTTTGTCTCGGGTCAACAATGAGCACCGGGAGCATTCCACACATACCTGCACCCTACTGCAGAATCCCCTACCCAGAATACCTTTCAGCCAGCAGCCATTTTTTATGGCCCACTACCTTTCCCTTTTGCCTAGATACAATGTGTGTGTGGGAGTGTGTGGGAGTGTGTGTGTGTGTGTGTGTGTGTGTGTGTGTGTGTGTGTGTGTGTGTGTGTGTGTGTGTGTGTGTGTGTGTGCCTGCCTCTGTGTGAGAGAATGTGTGAGAGAGATAGATAGGCGTATTATGAGTATGACACCCAACAAGGCAGAAAGAACAGCTAACAGCTAAATAATAAAATAATTTCTACTATAAAACATCATTGATGGAACCCCCTAAACATTGAAATGGAAGTCCATCTGTAACTCAGTCTGGGGATGTCAGTTAACCCCTGGCCTCCGTCATACCCTGTGGCCTCCTCCATACCCCCAACTGAATCTGGGCCGTCATATTCAGCGGAGAGTGGAGAGGAGAATTCCATCCGGGATGGGTATGAAACATTCAGAGCAGGCCAGATCGTCATTTTAGAATTCCACAATTCTCATAAAAGGAAAGCTGTATTTCATCGTAATCAAGATGTGATTTAGCAACATAGCCTGCCGATCAACATAGACTGCTGATCAGGGGAGGCTGGTGGAGGTAGAAATCAGAGGACAGGCTCATTGTAATGCATGGCAATGAATGAGGAATGGTATCACACACACACACACACACACGTTTGATACCATTCCTTATTCCGTTCCATACATTACAATGATCCCGATTTCTACCTCCACCAGCCTCCCCTGGTTGATATAAGGTCAGGTGATCAGGTGTGCTTCGTGTATATCAACAGCAGACAGGACAATGGTAGGAGATGCTGAGGCCAAGAACACACATACATGAGTTATATCCACTGACCACAGCCTTTAGGTATGTGGATCACTACTGTCTGTTTCCTGGCGCTGACGGTGGGAGGTGAGCCTCAACCTTTAGAACCAGCCAAGGACTGTGTGTCCTCTGATGAAAGGCTACATCCAAATGAAAAGGCTAGAACTGATGGACACTCACTAACAAACTGGTCAGGAAGATCCAACAGAGTAGTGGGGGGGGGGGGGGGGGGTGAGTCGTTCCATAGAGGAGGATAGCTTCCAGGGGAGGCTGGTGGAGGTAGAAATTGGAGGACGGGTTCATTGTAATGCATGGAATGAATGGAATGAGGAATGGTATCAAACACGTGTGACTGACATATCACCCTGCTGTAGGTGTGGACGTTCAGTAGCATCAGTTCCTTTGAGGTACACTCCCTCCTCAGAACAAGACCTAAACTGGATCTAAAAGAGAAAAGTGATAGAACAGATTCCTGGTGGAATACTTTTGAGAGAGAGAATTCCTAGTTCCTCCCTTTCCGTGAGTGAACCACTCTAATGACATGTTTGATAGATTCCTCTTCATGACATGTTTGATAGATTCCTGATGGGTTCCTCTTCACAGCTTTCAATGAGCCCGCCCTTGGATTTCTACCTCCACCAGCTTCCCCTGATAGCTGCTGAGGAAATGAACTGTTGTGTAAGAGAGAGTGCAGGCCTCCTCTGGAAGATATGGATCACAGCACAGTTCAGAACACACACAGAGCATCACCGTACAGAGAGGATGAATGCTGGTCAAACAATGCCACATAACGCATCCTCCATATGTGTGTCCTCCGTGTGTGTGTGTGTGTGTGTGTGTGTGTGTGTGTGTGTGTGTGTGTGTTTGTGTGTCTCAACTGACACTGAGAAGTCCTCGTTTCCTTGAAGAGACAGGGGATGGTCGTGGGCACATTGGTTTTGTAGAAAGGGCACTGTCTTTACCAAATGAAGCTTAACCACCACTCGTCACATGACCTCACCCACCCACACACACACACTCATCACGTCCTGTCCCCATGCACCTCCACTCCATCTTCATCCTAACCTTTAGCCCTTCATCCAAACTCCAAACGTTCATCCCCAATTCATCATCCCTTGACCACCCACGCCTCTAGCAACCCACCCCCCCGGGCTAGCCTCTAACCCATATCCTTTACCCCCAGATCGTTGTCCCCTTACCCAAATCCCCCCCCCCCCCCCCCCCAGATGTCTGTTCCGGAGGTGCTCTCCTGTTGGACGGTGGCCATGTCACGCTGGGTGCTGCCCAGGCCTAGGTGCAGTAGAAGCATGGTGAGGTGGGACAGAGGCAGCGGCAGGGTCAGAGGCAGCGAGGGCGTTAGTGTTTGCTCTGGGGAGCTGCCTGTTCCTTCCTGTTCTGTTTATGGGCCTTGAGAGTCAGACACCCTGGCTCCTCTTTCTCTCTCTCTCTCTCTCTCTCTGTAAGTCGCTCTCATTCTATCTCTAGCTTCTCTCCCCTCTCTCTGTCTCTCTGTCTCTCTATCTCTCTCTGTCTGTCTGTCTCTCTCTCTCTCTCTCTCTCTCTCTCTCTCTCTCCCTCTCTGACCAGTAGTAACCTAACAGCACTCTGACGGGAGCTATGATGATCTGTAGTTTCTCTCTCTCCCTCGGACACGGCCATGTCTTCAGATTTCTTATTTCTATGATTCTTCTCTGCGTTGCCCATCCACATGGTCAGTGTTGATCAAAGGGTAGGTGAGGTTGGGAATGGTTACACTGGTGCCACACAGGAGTGTGATGGGGGAGAAGGTGTTTCTGAGTCGTCCTGTTAATTGACTTTAGGTTGTGTCCTGACTGGGTACAGGTATTGCCAAGAAAGCAAAGATAAATATTCAGACTTACATTGCCTTACACTTATATATGCAGTCACACACATCTTACATGGACTTACATACACTTCCATTCTCCAGTCACACTCATGGCGTACCCAGGCATACACTTTCACACATACACTTTCACACACACACACACACACACACACACACACACACACACACACACACACACACACACACACACACACACACATACATACACATACACAGTCTAAGGCAGACACATATAAACACACACACACACACACACACTAAGGCACATTCCATTTAAAAGTCAGTCGTTCACAAAGTTGATTCATTCTGTTTATGTTTGATGTCCTATAAAATCTGTCACTTGGATAAACTGCTGTTTTTATGTTGGCCCATGGGAGAGGAACCCTTTTGAACATGGGTCGCCCCACCAAGCCACCTCAAACCTTGTAAACCGTGCGCCTGTCTCTCACTGCGCAGTGATGTCATAGTTAGGCAGCCCCGGGTGAGGGAGTGGAATGTTACAGGCTGTTGATTGAGGCAAGGGATTGTGGGACAGGTCCTGAGGAATGGTGTGTGTATGAGGTGGGGTGGTTATGTGGAAAGTGAATATGTGTGTGTGTGTGTGGGGGGGGGGGGGGGTTTACTGCGACACTGCTGTGTGAAGACCGGTCTTTGTGTACGGGCCAGCTGTGAGTGGGGGAGTGTGTGGACGGGCCGTACATTCACAGCAAACTCCCAAAGCTAAATAAACCTGCCACCCACCCCTCACGTAGAGGCACAGATACATGCAAGCAGACAGGCAGGCAGGCAAGCAGCCACACACACACACACACACACACACACACACACACACACACACACACATACACACACACACACACACACACACACACACACGCACACACACACACACACATACACGCGTGGGCATTCATAGTTACATGTGTCCTTTCCACGATTTTTAGATAAGGTAAGATTATGGGATTGTGACACCAAGCTAGTTCTGTGGGCAATAGGAGGGCTGGTGTTATGGTTGGGAGGGGTGGTGGGGGTCCGAGAGGGGGGAGTCGGGGGGTCCTGACTCATGGGAGACTACAGTAATGGATATATTACACATTATATACTGTACACACACACTAGACAGATGACTGATCATTTCAACAATTTGGAGATAAGGTAAGGTTATGGGATTTTGACCCCAAGATCATTTCCTACTCCAAACCCCACCTTTCACAGTGTGACTTATGGAGTAGGGGTCTATGGAAGGGGAGGTGGGGGAGTTGAGGGAGGGGGTTTGAAAGTCATGGGAGACCCCAGCGAGAGAACAGTGGGGTTGTTTTTACAAAAAAACGGAAAAACAAACCTCCAGCCTTGCTGGTGGCGAGAGTGGCACTTTTAAAACAGCACTGGGGACTCTTAAATCTCAGCAATGACTGATTTACTGGAGGTCCTCGGGCAGGGGGGCAGGGAACAGGGGGGCTTCACCCGTCTTGGGTGTAGCAGGTGTGGGATGTGAAGGGTAACGGTGGGCCCATCAGAACCAGGAGAGAACCAGAGATGGGACAGCCTGGCAGATGGGGCCAGGAGGAAAAGCTCTTCCTACTGTATACCTCTTCCTCTACCTCTTTGTGTATAACACTTTCTACATGTTTTATCATTATATACAGTTACTGTTGTTAGTTAGTTGCCTTTTTTTGTCACATATCTTAGTCACGTGTCTTTTGATGGCTAGCCTACTAATGGGGTACAGGGTTGGGCCTTATTCCTGCCATCCACAGGGCTTAACCACCTCTGTTGGTCCACTTTAGGCTTAGGTTTGTTCTGACCTCTTTGTGAGGGGGACAGGGTAGCAGTGAGCAGGCAGGGGTCAGGGGTCACAAGGTCAGGGTTCTACACTGCACTGAATATCGAGTTTTTTTATTTTTTATATGCCCGCTCAAAAGCGTGGTGTGTAAGGTGTACAGATCAGACTGCTGCAAAGGAACTTTTTTTTTACTGTTTATTTTTTTTACAGACTGGGCTCTTTTAGGAGGTGAATACTTCTGCAAGGCGATGTATTGAATGGACATGGTTGTATTTGGTGTACAACACTGTGTCAGTGATACAGAATTGAGTGAGTTATTTGTCCCTAGCCATTCCTACAGAAAAATCAATGGGCTAATACTCCGCAATGAGCAAGAGGAGAGAAAACCAGCAACGGACTCCATGGATGACATCATGAAAGTGTAAATGTTGGACTTGCGTGAGGTTGCTGTGGACTCTGAGTTGAGGCTCATTAATACTTGTCATTGCATAGGCCATTGCTGTATAGGAGCCTTTCTTTGAACTCAAGAGCATGTTGTCATTGTGCTGATGGCTGAGAAAGTGGCTGTGGCCTGTCTAGCTCACTTTGGGGACATTGTTCAGAGCTGCATGGAAGGAGCTCTGACATTTTGGGGACAGATCATTGGCACTCTGGGTGCCCCCCCCCCCCCCCCCAACTCCCACACACACACACACACACACACACACACACACACACACACACACACACACACACCCCATGACAGGGGTGTTGGGATGTTGACTCCCCTGTTTGCCTTGGGAATTCCAAGGTTGCCGTACGTAGAACGGGAAAGGAGGGAAGAATGTGGGAGCTTCACTTCCCAAGGCCTGGGACTGTCAAGCCATCTAAACCATCGGACAGAGACATCCCGACTATAGAACTGTCAAGAGTCACTGAGATGTATTATTTGATGTGCAATAGACTGATATTTGAAGGTTTTTCAATGCATCTCCTCTCCTCTCCGCTCCTCTCCTCTCCTCTGACCCAGTTTCCATCGATAGATAGAGGCTTGGAGGGTGGGTATTGTTTGAAGGGTAAACACACAGAGAACTAATTAGATCCTGCATCCCTCAGTGCTGTTCAATAGCTGAGGTTCCCCTCGGCTCATTATGAAGAGGCTGGGAGAGACGAGGCTGCTCCAACGCAGGAGACCAAGCACAGTTCTGAGACACTGACAAATTGCAGACTGGGCCCAGATTGGTCTATAGGTTACAAATAGACCCATTAAAAGCACTTGAGCAAGAACAACACAAGCCCTCACATACATTCACATGCATACTGTGTATTCTGTACACATGCCATTCTGACTGCCATCCACTCATTTAGATGGTTAATAACGGGGGGGGGTTATTTTTAGTACGACCCAGTTAGTGTTTTCATTGAGCCTCTAAATAGTGTTCCTGGGGAATGGTTAGGCGAAAACACAACTAGGCAGTGTGACTCTCACTGGGGCCTCTGAACAACGTTGCACGCAATACGCATCATAAACTTTCTCAGGACACCGAGGAGGCCTGCTGGCGGGTGGGAAAATTCTAGTCACTCTCAATTTGTGTGTGTGTGTATGTTTTCAGTGTGTGTATGTTTTCAGTGCGTGCGTGCGTGCGTGCGTGCGTGCGTGCGTGCGTGCGTGCGTGCGCACATGCATCTTTGAGTGTTTTGGATACTGGGTCACTCGTGCTCATTATATGTGACAGACTCAGAAGTTAAGAATCCATTGGCCGTACCCTTCACACGGTCCCAGTGATTGAACCTTGCCCATGTACTTCTTATTCACACAGTACAGCATCAGACTGCCTGGTTCTTGTTAAGGGTCACACACATGCTTCTAATCCCTTGACTGTAGCCATGTGGGAGACCCACTGTGCTGCTCCAGCTCCCTAATGTGATAATAAGGTGCTGAAACCTCTTGTAACGTCCTCCTTACACCCCGCTGTATTACAGTCTGTAGCCTGGTTTCACTCTCTCTCTCCCTCTCTCTCCCTCTCTCTCCCTCTCTCTCCCTCTCTCTGTCTCTTATATTTTCTTCTCCTCTTCTCTTCTCTTCTCTTAGCTTCTCCTTTTCTTCTTTTATCACCCCCCCCCCCCCCCTCTCTCTCTCTCTCTCTCTCTTTCTCTCTCTCTCTCTCTCTCTCTCTTTCTCTCTCTTTCTCTCTCTTTCTCTCTGGTAATTAGTTGTAGTTGCTGATCTGGGCCTTTTGTGTGCCAACAGGAAATGGTCATGAGTTTGGCTTGGCAGGTTGTAAATGGGCGAGAGCAATTAAAGAAAATATTCTCCCCAATAGGAAAGAGAGGAGACATTTATGATAACGACAACCTGAGAGATGTGTTTGACTCAAGAAGATTTGTTCTAGCAGTGGTTTAAAATTGCCAATATTAATTAAACACTTCACTAATGCAAATGCTGGACCCTGAAGTTGTATTTCAAATCATTCCTCCTCTAAAGTTTAAACGTCTCCACTTCATTTGAACCATATCCCTTTGTATGACTCAGTTTCATGTTCTAATAACCAATGACTCAAAAATGAATGACTCCAGAGCAAATATTAGAGTTGTTCAAACATAACTTGAGGAGAAAGTGCTGTCTGCATACTGTCGGAAAAAAGGTCAAAACATTGCTGGTTCCTTGCTGATTCCTTGCTCGATCTATTAACTGATGAACAAAGTACTTAGTGTAGTAGCAACATATGCCTCAACTCACTCTATCTCAAGTGCTTGTTTAAACACAGTGTGTCACTCTCCAACCGGAGAACAGTCTGAATGAGAAGGCCACTGAGAAGGCCATCAGTGACCTCACTCTTTATAAATCACAAGACACACTTCTTGGAGTCAAAGTGGACATGTTTAATCTTACTCAAGCACATGCTTTGACAGCTTATCATGATAAAGCCTGGATGGTTCATTGAACTATGCTAACATGATGCGGAATACCAACTTGAGATCTGCCTGTGTAACTCTTTCACATCAATGCGTGATTGAGGCGAAAGCACACAGGTCTTGGGTTGATGAGTGACTTTGCCGGTGGGCGGTGGCTGTGAGGCTTCATTAATGGAACAGGAAGAGAATTGAAGCACAAAGACAAACACTCTGTCTCATTACAGACTCACTGACGTGTACCTTTCTCACCACCGCTTAAAGTGTGTGTCTGTCTGTGTGTGTGTGTGTGTGTGTGTGTGTGTGTGTGTGTGTGTGCGCGCGCGTGCGCGTGCATGTGCGTGTGCGCGTGCGCGTGCGCGTGTGTGTGTGTGTATGTGTGTGCCCGTGTGCCTGTGTCCTGTGTGCGTGTGTGTGTGTGTAGGTGTAAACATACCCCAGAGCTCAGAGCAGGCCTATGACAGGCCTGCATTCAGCTCAACTAACATGAGTGTACTCTCTGAGTTCAATTGAGCCATTTGTCTAATTTCGTAATACTGCATACAGTCCATGTCTTTCATCACCAGCCCAATGCCAATCATCACATTTAGCCTCCTGCTGTCTTAGCTGACAATAACTGATGCAAGCTGACTTGGCTGACGCTTGCCTGTGGAAGACGGGATGGGACTTCCACCCTTTCACACGCCTGTGTCACCTTGGTTCCACCCCATATACACGCACACACACACACACACACACACACACTTCATTCAGCCACCCACGGTTGGAACACACTGCTGCTCTCTGTCCAGTCTCTAACACTCAGTGACTCCTTCACAAACACACACACATACACAAACCCACCCACACACACACACACACACACACACACACACACACACACACACACACACACACGGAATAAGAACATAAACACACGGTCTTTACAGAGGCTACAGTATGTAAGTATATGGACACACATACACATACCCACAGAGGTGTTGGTAACAGGGTGGACACCAGAGAGTTAGGCAGGTGTGGTGGGGGTGGAGGACAGGTGTCAGAACTGCCCTGGAAGAACAACATCATCATAGCACAACAAAGCCACCACTGAGTAAAAGATTGGGGGGAGTCCCTGACTCAGCATCCCCCCAGTGTGTGCTGGGACAGGTGGCAGCCTGGGAGCAGCTAACACCCAAGCCCTAGATGGCCAGGGTGTGTTTTGGCTTAAACACTAATGAGTTTTAGTGCCCTTAAAGGGGACACAGAGTCCGGACTTGAAATGAATTCCAGTGGGAGCACAGACCACATTATTCAAAGCACATGAGGAAATACTCTCCTCGATGTCAATGTATGTCCTGTGCCATTGGCTGACATTGTGGAACTGGACAGGTTTTGCCCCCCTGTATCTGAATATGGTTCTTGGAGAGTTCTTGTCCACTTCCACCCATTCCTTTCAGTCAAGTCCTCGCTCACATTCTTACACTCAACCACCTCTCTCTCCTCACTCCATCTCTTACTCCTTCCATTCCCCCCCCCCTCTCTCTCTCTCTCTCTCTCTCTCTCTCTCACACACACACACACACACACACACACTCACATTCACTCATACTCACATTCACTCACACTCTCGCTTTCTCTCTCCCTCTCTCTCTCTCTCTCTCTCTCTCTCTCTCTCTCTCTCTCTCTCTCCCCCTCTCTCTCTCCCCCCCCCCCCTCTCTCTCTCTCTCTCCACCCTCCTCTCTGGCTCCTCCCTCCCGTAGATATAAGCCAGGTCCATGCGGCGGGAGGCTGTTCGGAGCTCATATCCCAGGGTTCTCTCTGTCTGTCCGTCTGTCTCTCTATCTGTCCGCCTGCAGTGATTATTTCCCCTTTGAACGGCCCCTCACAGAGCAAGGTAAGGCCAATCCAGTACTCACTTTAGCTCATTTTAGGATGATTGTAGAATATTCTGATTATTAGATTGACGCAGTAGTTAATGATTGTTTGTATAGAAAACAAAAACTTCTACTATGAACTTAAAATGTATGCACGTTGGTGGAAACACCTGATTTCATTTTCTTTGATGTGCATATTTGACTGTATGTATGTATGTGTGCCAGTGAATACTGGTTGTACAGTATATGGTGTTAAATGGTCAGTTCAACTTTTCAACTCTGAATGACAGTTCCATAATGGTCTTTAGTACTCCAAATGATGTGCTAAGTGATGCTGTACTAAGTACCTGTACCAATTATTCATTATATCACATATCTTTGAATATGCTTGTGTTTTGTCTCATTGTAACTAAACGAACCTGTTGACTGTTGTAGGACAGCACAACATTGACTGAACTTTGTTTGGCTCAGTGAACAGTGAGTTGGGAAGCAGTGTCAAATCGCTGGGAACTATGTCGATGAGTCAAAATACTCTAGCCTTTAGCTTCTCCAGTAGAGTGCTGTCTGTGTCTATAGTGGCTACTTCCAATAGCGGAGGTCAGTGAGATATCTGTGAGGCATTGTCATTTCAATTTCAATTCAAATAATGTTTCCAGAGCAGTTGATTGTGATGCAGAAACATGCACTGTAACAATCAATATGGAGAACAGTATATTTAACCAAAGAAAACCGACTAGTTCTACAGACTAGTGAATCTATTCCATGCTAGGTCTATGAAGGTGTACTTGGCTACTACCAGACCTCACCAGCCAGTGCTGTGGCTCTTCTCCCCAGAGTCCACTGGTCTGGGCCAGGAGAAACCAGGAGAAGCCAGGGAAGCCGCTAGGCCCTATCCCCAGCGAGAGGTCCTGTCTCCCAGGGTGTGTAGTGACAGTGCCCCCTTGCGGGTAGCTTTGCCCTAGTGCTCCTCCTAGATGCCATCCCTAGGGCACTGGAATGTGTGCTTCCATGAGAGAATCCTTGTGTGGAAGGCATTTGTGTGTCTATGTGTATTTGTGTTTGCAGTGTGTGTGTGTGTGTGTGTGTGTGTGTGTGTGTGTGTGTGTGTGTGTGTGTGTGTGTGTGTGTGTGTGTGTGTGTGTGTGTGTGCGCACGCGCTCGCATACGCGCGTGTGTGTGTGTGTGTGTGTGTGTGTGTGTGTGTGTGTGTGTGTGTGTGTGTGTGTGTGTGTGCGTGTGTGTGGGCTGTGAGCAGGGATGTGTGGCAGTGGGATGAAGCCAAACTATCAGGTCTGTGTGATAGGGGCAAGAGCAGACATTTGGTGAGAAAAGAGCTCAGAGCAAATACTGTCACTGGTTGAGAGCAGCCATTTCTCTCTTGACAGCTCAGTGGGTGGGTGATGCTCTCTCTGGAATAATGACAGCTTGTTGGTCTGTCAATCAAATTGAAGGTCTAGTAATGTTCTTATGCTGTACAGTAGTTCTAGTTGTGAGGAGGTGATGTCGTTTTAACATTACTGCTGATGTTCATGTCCAAATCTGGTTGAAATCTGGTCGAAAGAAGGTACTCAATTCAAAGCTCAATGTAGATCAATGCTGTGTTGCAAGGATTCAGTCAGGGAATAGATTGATCTGGCAATAGTCGCAAGCATACGGCGGCTTCATGACTGAACCAGACCAGTGGGGAAACTGTTCCTCTCTGACCAAACATATGGTTACATTGCTCTCTAGTTGTCCTATTCTAGCTGCTGTTGTGTCTGTGGGCCATCACAAGTCTTTTCCAGGCGCTTATTCAGGATGTAGAAATGTTCCAAGCTTGACAGAGAGAAGACACCTGATAGAGCAGTCATAAATGCCTCTGCCATGTGGAGTAGAGATGAATGCCCTTTGTAAGAAGTGGATGTCTATCTGCAATATTCTGAAGGTTCCTTCGCCCCTATTGAATGTTCCACCCTGGGGCAATGGGCTACTGTGCACTTCATGTTCGTGAGCATCAAACATGTGCTGATGCTGCCAAGCCTTACTACAATCTTTATTTCCTATGGATGGGGTTCAGAAAATACACTGTTGCAGATAGACAACTTGAATGTACCTGCTGGATTATCTGGCCCTGATGTGATGTGTGATGTCTTGGTGTGACGGTGGATGGTCAGTCCCAGGGGAGGCTGGTGGAGGTAGAAATCGGAGGACGGGCTCATTGTAATGCATGGTATAGAATGAGGAATGGTATCAAACAGTGTATGTTCTGAATGTTTTGCAATACAATTAGCCCTTCCTCCGATTTCTACCTCCACCAGCCTCCCCTGGGACTGAATGGGTGGCTGAAACACAAGTGTGCTGGAATATCTATTTATATATCTCTTCTGATCAGTAGATAAATAGCACTAGAAAGTCTCTCGTTCTTTTGTTCTTTTTAACTCTAAGCTCTCATTTGAGACGACAAGCCGCTGAATGAAGTTCTCAACAGTTCAGGCATCTTTTTCCCCCCTTTTTTGGACAGGGCGTATTTTCCACAGCTTCACTCATTGTGAATTCCTCTCTAGCCTACTTATTTCTGCACATGGAGACCAGGCACACACATACACACACACACACACACACACACACACACACGCACGCATGCATGCGCGAACATTAAAGAGGAGCAACTGTGAACCTGGCAGAAGTAAAAGTTGTTCACCTTTAAACCTGTGAGCAGCAGGTTAGTGTGTTAGGGGTATGGGATGTGTGTGTGTGAGCCATGTGAACCTCAAACAGAAGTTGTCCCTATTTTCCCCTCCAAGTGGACACAAGAGGTACAGGGTCAAAGAGGCCACTGAAGTGTGTGTGTATGTGTGTGTGTGTGTGTCTGTGTCTGCGTGTGTGCGTGCATGCGTGTGTGCATGTGTTAAATAGCATGTTTGAGCATCCATACACACTCCTCTCAGATATTTAAACTGGAGAAATTCAGACAACAGAACGGACACAGGGAACCAGAAAGAAAGCAAGAATTATAGAGGGACAAAGGGAGAGAGAGAATCTGTAAACATTGCTTGGTCGTTTAGCAGCACAGCTGTGGCTAAAAGTACTTGCTAACAGGACATGTGGCGGAGAGTGTATCCCTACAGAGTATGTGTGTGGGGGGTTTGCTGTGCGGGGAGGATATTTGAATAGGTGTTAATTTTATGAGGTGTGTTCTGTGATAAAGGCTGTGTTTATGGAGCTCCAAATGTGTTTCACTCGTTCAGAGGAACCGCAGAGCTGAGGTATTAGGAGAAAGATGCCCTCACCGAGCTGTGTGTCTGTATCTCTTACCTTGCTTATCCTGGCCCTGTTCACCAGGTCTTTGATGTAAATCTGACCGGCTCTTCTGAACTCTCCCAGATGTTACAGGGAAATGAGGACGCTCCATCATGGCCATACGATGATAAAGAACATGAGCCTGAAACTGGGAGATGGAGGTGGTGTTTCTTGGCTCTAGTCCTCATCTGTATTACTGTAGCTATTCAACTCAATAAAACACAGTGAAAAACAGACATTATTGTCGAAGCTGAACTGCCACAGTGAGGATTGTGTGAAAAGTGATATGCTGTCGTAGTGATATGCTGTCAGACGAATGTACTTTATGAATCCTTGGTACTGTAGTTATTGGCTTATGATTTCATTTGAATGTGGGTCTCTCTCTCTCTCTCTCCCTCCCCCCCCCCCCCCCCCTATATTGTTGCTGCTCTCCTGGGCCATGGACTGGGTACACTTAGGGAGAGAGGAGAGAAAGAAGTAGTAGACGGTACAAGGGAGGAGGGGAAAATGTAATGAACGAACGGTTGCGGTGGCTGGGAACGGAATCAGAAGGCCCAGTGGTTTTCTGGACATGCTCAGTGGGCTTGGAGCTTTGTCCGTTGGTTATTGGGAATGTTTTTCTACACATACTGTACATCCAAATAGAGAAGTCACACACCCTAGTCCCGGAGAGCTACAGGGAATTCACCCTAACTCTGCACTACACGTTGATCTGGAGTCTGACCCCTGTACCTTCAGCCTTTTGGGGATAACAGTCACCCCCAGCCCCTCTCTGTCCCTCCCTACAGCACCCTGATGGACCCACTCTTGCCACCCTCTCTCTTTCTCTCTTTTTTCCCTCTTCCCCTCTCTCCCCACCCACTCCTCCCCTCCTCATCCCCTCTCCTCCCATTCTCACCCTCTCCCCTCCTCACTCTCCTGGGAGGACTTCCAGGTCACTGAGCAAGGATGTTCCTATAATAGTGAGAGAGGGGGAAGAGAGGAGGAGGAGGAGAGGAGGAGGAGGAGGAGGAGGAGGAGGTGGTGGTGGTGGGAAATATGTCACTTCTGTCTTCTCTAGGAACAGAGGAAGAAGTGGAGACAGAGTAAATGAAGATGACTCTATATCTGGAGGAAGATTGGAAGACAATACTGTAGGAAGGGGGGGTGAACAGATGTGTCTCGAAGCATTGTGGAGGAGCAGTAAATAGAGATCTTTCCATCTCTCTGTGAAGGATGGGTGGGTGAAGAAGAAGGGAGAGTGTTTTACAGTGCTCAGCTGTGTACTTGGCTCTACTCTCCACTCTGTCAGCAGAGTTCACATTCCTCCATCTGTGTGTGTGTGTGTGTGTGTGTGTGTGTGTGTGTGTGTGTGTGTGTGTGTGTGTGTGTGTGTGTGTGTGTGTGTGTGTGTGTGTTCTCTCCATTTCTTATGTCCATTTATAGATGGGCCTGCGTTGCACACACACACACACACACACACACACACACACACACACACACACACACACACACACACACACACACACACACATACACACACACACACACACACACACACACATTTGCAGCATGTGTATAAATCCAGGAAACCAGACCCAGGTGTATTTCCATGAGTGAGACATCATGCTGTGGACCACACCCTTCTCTCTCTTCTCTCTCTCCAACCTCTCCCCATCTTTTCCCCTCCCACACTGTTGAGATACATGATGACAACTGTGGACATTTGGATATTTTCACTACACACCAATTATTGTCAGTTCATAGTGTAATTGTCCACGCTGTTTGCATTCTTTGTGTAACACGGCATCGCTATGCTGTGCTCTCAGCACAAGTTAATGACTCTATGAACTGGACTCAAGCAATAGAACGCTTTGTTTCATCCATTCTAAACAACAGAATGACATCTTTATGAGGTTTAGCTGAGAGCAAGTATGTCTCTGTTTATTTTAATAACAATATCTCCATTTCAACCACCCATCTTACATTACACTCAGTCTGGAACATGCTCCACTCCCACAGCCCAGCTTTGACTCCTGAAACTGAAGCAAACCAAACAGCACTCTAATAAGACCCAGTCGATATCCCAAGTAAACAGTGAGACTGTAGGGGACCTGTTGGAATACTTCCCTGTTGGAAATGCATCCCTCCCTCTCTGAGCTTTAGACAAGACTGGATTTGAGAGAAAGCTGTGAAGAGGAAACCCTGCTTCTATCTATCTTGTACAGCACTTTCAGCTGCATTCTTATGTATGAAAGGTGCTATATAAATAAAAGCTTATTATTATTATTATCAAACATGTCATATGGAGTGGTTACCTCAAGGAAAGGGAGGACATAAGAATTCTTGAGGAAAACGTATTCCACTAGGAATCTGTTCTGTCAGTTTTCTCTTTTAGATCCAGTTTAGGTCTTGTTCTGAGGAGGGAGTGTACGTCAAAGGAACTGATGCTACTGAACGTCCACGCCTACAGCAGGGTGATATGTCAGTCACACGTGTTTGATACCATTCCTAATTCCATTCCACACATTACAAAGAACCCATCCTCCGATTTCTACCTCCACCAGCCTCCTCTGATACAGTCACATGATACCTGTGAATGTGGTAGATCACACACCTGATGTCCAGTAACAGCACAGCTTTGTTTATGGGAAAAGTAAGAAAGGTGGACATCTGGAAGCCGTCGGCGGGGAGGAAAGACACACACACACACACACACACACACACACACACACACACGCACACACACACACGCATGCACACACACACACACACACACACACACACACACACACACACACGCACACACACACACACATGCACACACACACACTCACACACACTCACGCACACAGATGAGACAGCTTTGAAAACCTTTGATTATTTTTTAGTCTGTCTGGGGCCAGCAAGGCGTGCTGAAAGCTCAGTCACGTGTGACCAACCACATGCGGTTCTGGCTGCAGATGTTGGGGAACATGGTCAGGACCGCAGACTTCCGTGGTCATGGTTGCTCTGCCCCATGTCGTCCAGTGGTCAAGGTAACTTATGCTAGTTGCTGTAGTTGGAGAATTGTCTCCATCTGTGGTTTAAACGAGTTACGAGGCGGGGCACAGGAAAATGAATGAATTGAGTAATGAATGAACCAACGACATACAAACAAACGAATGATCAAATGAATGAATGAGAGATTTAATGACCCAAGTGCATGTGTCCGTAATGTATGTGTTGTTTGACCGTGAAGCCTTTCTAGCCAAGGTGAACAGGGGAAGGCTTTAAGAGGGTGGTAAGCTTACCTTGGCATATGACTAACCTGGAAAACAGTGTGAAAAAACAACATGCTGTTGTTTTTCCCTTCCAGTAGCTGTAAATCCAGGTTGGTTGTCAGTGAAGGTGATGATTTAGGGGTCTGTCGTTTTGCAGTGGCGTGTGAAAAATCAAAACAGCAAAACCGTGTGAGAAACCACTCACATCACCTCACCCCTTGCCAATGAGGTCACAACAGTACTATGCAGTAGGAGACCATACATTCAGTTGCCAGGATGCTAAGGTAATGTTTGTTTTTTCCTGACCTGACCGTGTGTGTGTGTGTGTGTGTGTGTGTGTGGGGGGGGGGGGGGGGGGGGTGGTTGGAGGAGAACATAAACACTTTAACACCCCTAAACAGTAGACTCATTGAGTTGACACTAACATTTAACATTTAGACAGTGCCAAGCTGAGGGGATGTGGGTTATAGCAATGCCATCATGTTTGATGCTAAACGAATGCAACCCTTTTATGGTGCAGATGGCGGGAGGCGACTCAACAAATGCGACCAATCCTTAAAGGGGCAGCCAATTCTCCTTTGGCTGACAAGAATTTCAGAGTTAGTATGAGCACACTGTAGTCATTAAATTGTCGGTCTACATTGTCTGTGTCCGTCCATGTCAATGTTTTCATTAAACCCTGGGAACTCCTTGCTTGCTGGTATGGAAACTTTTCCTGATGTCTCCATGACAATGTTTGGATCTTGTCTGAAACTGAATGAAACTTGTTCCATAGCTGTCATGTTCTGTCAGACTGATTACTCTCCCATAGGTTCTGTGATGCACACACACACACACACACGTATGCACACACACACACACACACACACACACACACACACACACACACACACACACACACACACACACATTTACAGATTATCTCTCTCCCTTTGTCCCAGTACTATACTTGCTTTCTTATGTTTGACACCATTTCTCATTCCATTCCATGCCCGTCCTCCGATTTCTACCTCCACCAGCCTCAACTGCTTGTAGCACAGTTCTGTCGTTCCATGTTGCCTATGCATGGCTGCAACAGTAGGTGGAGCAGATAGAAGCAGAACACCGTGTGGAGTTTGGAATGTTAGAATGATCGATCTTCTCCCAACTCTTTCTCACTCATGGTTAGAATTGGTTGTGGTTAGAAAGCACTGTTGCTCAATCATTTCTAGAATGGCACTGATTGAGACAAACTATAAGGCCTCTGACCTCTGACCTCTGTCTCTGTTCTGAATGCCCTCTGTGTCTATACCAACCGACTGTGCTCTGTAGTTACACTGAGCCAGACAGACAACTCCTATAGCCAAACTATCATACAGAACCTGTCCTGAGTCCACCTCTCTGTTCTACTGCGTCACACAGTCCAGGCTGTCCTAGTTTTACAGCACTATCATCAACCTCTATCTCCATCCTTGGGCTCATATGGCTTTATACAGTAGATTGAAGCTGGCAAACTGTGGTACAGTACTGATGGTACGGCGGTAGCGATGAAGAGAGGGGGAATAGATTTATGTCCATGACAGGAGTGTGAAGTCACAGTTTGCAGTCAGACAGACGAGACACAGACAAGTCCCCCCCCCCACCGCCCCCTCTCAAACTCCATGTTTTGGATCACAGATCTATTTCCATATCGTCACCAGCTACGGGGACAGAAATAAGGACATGGAGCAGGAATGGAGGAGGGCTGTTGTTGGGAAAACTCAGCAGCATTCCTCCAGGGCTCTTTGGCACGTCTGACTCCCATCACCACGGAAACGAGACGGGCCCCCTTCAAAGGCACGAGAGGGCTGGCTCCCACGGAAGGAGTGAGGGTGACATGTCCATGTGAGAATCGCCAGCCGCCTGAGAAAAGGTCAAGGGTCAACGAAGACTCTCATCCATTATCGGCTCGCTAATGCCAGAGCCAGAGATGGAGATGGTTATATTGTAGGGCTGCGGTTATGGGGTTAGGTTGGAGCTGGATACAGGGCTGGGTGGTGGAGATTGGCTCTATTGCAGGGCTGTGGCTGGAGCTGGGTTATAGGTATAGGGGCTGGACGGCTTGAGCTGGGGATGGAGCTTAGTCAGGGGTGTAGGCTGAGGCTGAGGCTGGGGCTTGGGCTGGAGCAGCTTGGGCTGGACGGCTGGGATTGGGGCTGAGCCTGATGAAATAGGACTGTTACCACTCCTCTCTCACTCCAAGGCCCAGCCAGAAAAACCTAAACTCAAGTAGACAGAGCAGAACCGCCTCCCTCTGGCTGAGAGAGCCAACACAAACTCAAACGTCTCCCTGTGTTACTGCCCTTCAGAGGAGAATACTCAGGAGGGGGAAAATGAGTGTAAGACTAGAAGGTGGTCTGGACTGCTCTGTTGGACTGGACTTCTGTCGGATCAGAGCTCTGCTTGTTGGACTGGAGCTCTGTGTCCTGGATGAGAGTAAAAAGGGACTCAAATGTAAACACACACACACACACACACACACACTGCTCACAGTACTGTGTGTGTACAGTATGATGTCAGACATTGGCTCGAGACAGACACCTGCACTGTGACTCTCTCCAAGGTGCCTCTCTCTCCTTATCTCCTTTCCTTCTTTCGCACTGATGTCAAAGAATTGGACAAGTGACTGCAAATTGCCTGGTGGACTGCTTTCACCTTCACTGAGTTCTTAAATCAGTGCAGATGAAGGGAATGAGAGGGGGGGGGGGGGGAGAGAGAGAGCACAGCTGAGTGTGAGGTGGTTGTGTTTTCACCTTGCGTGTCTATAGGTTGACTTATGGATGACAGAAATATCTCTCACTCCTGTAAAATCATCAACGAGTGGCAGGCAGTGCATGTGCTTGTATGCAAACACACAGACATGTCAAACATGTCATCACAGGTGTTAAAAAAAAAAACATAAAGCCTCTATGACACTTTATGAGCATTTAATTTAAAATCCTTTCTGTGCATTCCCTGGATTATCTATCTAGAAAAGCTATACTCACTGCTGTGAAAATGCGAGACATTGTTGGATTTCCCTGTGGAAGAATGGTGTGATATTCCTCGAATGGTGTTTCCCAGTAGACTCCTTGTCACGATGGCACCACTGTAGCTCAAACCCAGGATGTGTAGGACCCATTGTATAACCCTAGCATGTTGTCTTACCAGCCCACTCTAGATCTATTCACTAATGCTGCATTGGAAATGAGAGTTTGTCCAAGACATCATAGGATTCAAATTCAATCTCATTGAATCATAGCTTTTGTCTCCCCCTTGTGGTTGGGCGTGTCTCTGCATGGCTGTTTGATCCAGCCCAGTCTGACTCCGATAGACCCATTCACCCCTGGCTGAAGAATGTAACATTTCTACCAGACTAAGACAAACCATCACACAGGCTTTAGTTTGGGCTAAATATAGCATCACACACAAGCAGGTAAAATACCTCAGAGGATGCAGGAGGGGAGTGAGTTTGACAGGAACATTTTACAGAGTACATGGTCCACACACACGCACACACACACACACACACACACACACACACACACACACACACACACACACACACACACACACACACACACACACGCATGCACACACACACACACGCACACACACACACACACACGCACATACACACATCAACAGGGACCCATCAATACTACCTTGTGTTTTATTGAAATTGATTGATTGACAGCCTTATTTTCATTCTCGCAACAACCTTGTTCCATTTTCAAGCAGTGAGTTTTTAAATGGTTGGATTACTATTCTGTAACAAGTCATTCCTGCATATTTTGGCCAGGTCAGTTCTAGTAGAATGTTATGATTTGGATCTGTGGATGTACTCAGAGAGAGAGAGAGAATAAAGAGAGAGACAATAGAGAGAGAGAGAGGGAGAGAGAGAGAGAGAGAAACAAGTGTGTGTGTGTGTGTGTGTGTGTGTGTGTGTGTGTGTGTGTGTGTGAGAGAGAGAGAGAGAGAGAGAGAGAGAGAAACAAGTGTGTGTGTGTGTGTGTGTGTGTGTGTGTGTGTGTGTGTGTGTGTGTGTGTGTGTGTGAGAGAGAGAGAGAGAGAGAGAGAGAGAGAGAGAGAAAGAGAAAGAGAAAGAGAGAGAGAGACCCCAAACATAAGCTAATAACTACAGTACAATACACACACAGGATTCATGAAGTATATGAGTCTGACAGCATATCACTTTTCACACAATCCTCACTGTGGCAGTTCAGCTTCCACAATAATGTCTGTTTTTCACTGTGTTTTATTGGGTTGAATAGCTACAGTAATACAGATGAGGACTAGAGCCAAGAAACACCACCTCCATCTCCCAGTTTCAGGCTCATGTTCTTTATCATCGTATGGCCATGATGGAGTGCCCTCATTTCCCTGTAACATCTGGGAGAGTTCAGAAGAGCCGGTCAGATTTACATCAAAGACCTAGTTGACAGGGCCAAGATCAACTTTAATATATGATTAATAATCTCATGTATGACAAAAAATACTTTCTTCTCCAACCACCTTCTCTTGAATAAATGGATACTTTTTGGTGTGAGTGAGTAGGCTGAAATGCCCTTCTTCATAGACATAGTGTTTTGAAGAACTGATTGAATGTATTTTCGTACGCTTTCATGATAAGTATACATTTCCTTGTCAGATCATTGATACTAGGACTATTTAGCACTTTCCCTTTTAGCTTGCTCTGTTGTTTGGAAGCCAAGGTAAAGTTCAGTTAGTGATCACTGTTGTTGTAAGACTGAGCTTGTTAAAAATGCTGTGAGTTTCCAAGTTTGTCATTATCACATTCTGCAAGCAAAAAAATGTGTATGGCTTATTCATCAACAACTAATATATTCTTGATGTGAGAACGACCATCAGATAAAGCGTCGTTGTTGGTACCAGTTGTTGGTTCCGAGCACTTAGTCGAATTGTATGATGCATTGTGATGCATTGCCCTTAATTATCCAGCAGAGGGAGACGTAGCAATGACAAAGTGTGGAGGTCATATCCCCTTTTGTAGGAAAAGGCTTTTATGTCTCTCAATTGGCCTACTGCAGATTTGACAAACCAAGCGACAGACAGGTGGACAGACACACTGGCTGACAGACAAACTGACAGACAAACTAACAGACATGATAGATAGATAGATAGATAGATAGATAGATAGATAGATAGATAGATAGATAGATAGATAGATAGATAGATTGATGGGTTGGTGGGTTGGTGGGTTGGTTGGTTGATTGATTGACACATCGATGGACCGCTTGATTGTCTTTCGATCAAGCAGCTGACTAATATCCTCTTCTCTCTCCTCTCCCCCAGGCCATGGCCGTGCCTCCCCTCTCTGTCCCCCTCCTGTTCATGCTGCTCCAGCTTGCAGTACTACCCCTCGTCCATGGGGGGGCATACTATGGCCACAAGCAGCACCCCCAGCATCCTCAGCATCCGCAGCATCCCCAGCATCCTCAGCAACATCAGCCTATGCCACACCTCTCTCACATGGGCATGGGCAAGGAGGGCATCCCCCAGCAACAGTATATGGGCAAGGAGATGCCCCACATGCAGTACCCCCAGTACAGGAAGGAGTTGCCCCAGATGCCCATGCATATGGGCAAGGAGCACCCCCGCAAAGGTGGTGTTATGGGTGGACAAGACAAAGGTGAGACAGGCACTTAATACGGCTTATACCGTAACAGTTCTAACATACATCTTAAAGTTTAGCACAAATCTCCCACTGACATTCATTTTTTTTAAGTTTCATATCATGTTGTCAGCCACTGTTTAGTAAGCCTTACTGGTTTAGTGTAACCTTACTGGTTTAAGCCCATGTTAATATTGATGGTAAATATCTTTCTAGCCTTTTGCAATGTGTGTGTGTGTGTGTGTATGCATGCATTTAAAATGCTCATTACCTAGTGTCCACTATTAGATATGTAGAAGTATTTTTTTTCTTTAGGCTACAGCCTTTATCTCATATGACTGCAATCATGCTGTGCTTGAATGACTGGTTGTCCCACCCCTCATAGGTCAGACTATTCCCAGTGGGGCTGCAGGAGGTCTCCCAGGAGATCTCCAAGGAGAGGCAGGACCTCAGGGACCCCCTGGACCCCAAGGACCCCCTGGACCTCCAGGACCTCCCGGGGAAGGACAACCAGGGGACCACGGAAAACCAGGCCCCCCAGGTCCCTCAGGATTCCCTGGAGTGGGCAAACCAGGGATGCCAGGAATACCAGGCAAGCCAGGCTCAATGGGGGAGCCAGGAATGCCAGGAGATCTGGGTCCCAGTGGTGGAGAGGGGCCGATAGGGCAGCCTGGGCAACAGGGTCCCCCTGGCCCTCCAGGACTACCGGGCATAGGGAAACCAGGAGGTCAGGGGCTTCCCGGCCAGCCAGGACCCAGAGCAGAGCCAGGACACAAGGGCCTGCCAGGACTACCGGGGTTACCAGGACCCAAAGGTGACAAAGGGATCGGTCAGCCAGGACAGCCAGGGCACAAAGGGCCTTCTGGACCCCTAGGACTTGTAGGCCCGGCGGGGATGCCAGGCATGGGCAAGCCTGGGATAAATGGGATGCCAGGCCAACCAGGTCCACCAGGGAAACCCGGCCCCCCTGGAGAGCTAGGACTAGCTGGACCATCAGGAGAAGGTGGGCAGCCAGGTCCACCAGGAATACCTGGCCATGGAAAACCGGGCCAAAACGGATTGCCAGGACAACCAGGCATGCCAGGCGGAAAAGGACACCCAGGTCCCCCAGGGTTGCCTGGAAAACCAGGATTGCCTGGATTTGGTAAACCAGGATTCCCAGGACCAAAGGGTGATAAGGGGCAGAGTGGGATGCCTGGAGGTCTGGGAACAAAGGGAGATAAAGGTCACGGAGGACCGCCTGGTATGCTTGGACCACCTGGACTCATCGGCCCCTCAGGACCCCCTGGCCCTATGGGACCCCCTGGGGGTCTTGGCATTCCAGGTCCAAAGGGAGAGGGTGGACAGGGAGGGCCAAAGGGGCTTGATGGTGCTCTGGGTGAGCCTGGTCCTCCAGGGCATCCTGGTCAGAATGGGTTCCCTGGAGAGGGTGGAGAGCCAGGGCCAAGAGGTACACCCGGACCCATAGGGCCCAAAGGAGAAGGCGGACACAAAGGCTTTCCAGGTGCTCCTGGTGTTCCAGGACTGCCTGGTCCAAAAGGAGAAGGAGGACAACCTGGCGAGGAGGGTCCCCAAGGCACTAAGGGTATTCCAGGTCTGGCAGGTGGTGGAGGGCCTATCGGACCTCCAGGTCTTCCAGGAACAAAAGGTGACAATGGCCCACCTGGTCAGCCCGGTATCCCAGGAGAGGGAAACCCAGGTGTTCCTGGTCCTCTTGGACCTCCAGGAAAGGATGGCCCCAGTGGAACATCTGGGCAACCAGGACAGCCTGGCCCACCTGGTCCCCCAGGCCCACCCGGAACTCCCGCTCTGCCCCCGGACATGTCTGGGGTCCTCCCTGAGATGGGCAGCCTGCCAGGACTGGACGGAGTCAAGGCCGGCAGTTACGGCAAGAAGGGCAAATACGGGGGCAATGGTGGAGAGGTGATGGGTGTCAGCGGGCTGGAGATGCCCGCTTTCACAGCTCTGGTGACCACACCCTTCCCACCTGTGGGCTCGCCTGTAGTGTTCGACAAGCTCCTGTACAATGGCCGTCAGAACTACAACCCCCAGACAGGTGTGTTTACCTGTGATATACCCGGGATCTACTACTTTGCCTACCACATCCACTGCAAAGGAGCCAACGTGTGGGTGGCTCTGTACAGGAACAATGAGCCGATGATGTACACATATGATGAATACAAGAAGGGCTTCCTAGACCAGGCATCAGGGAGTGCAGTGTTGCCTCTGCAGCCTGGGGATACAGTGTACCTTCAGCTGCCCTCAGACCAGGCCGCAGGACTATACGCTGGCCAGTACGTCCACTCCTCTTTCTCTGGGTATTTGTTGTACCCAATGTAAGAAACCAAAACTATAAAGAGAAAAGAGAGGGTAAAAGTGAGTGAGTGTGGTGCAAAGAAATGTAATGTATACATTGATTATAGAATTCTTTAAATTGATATGTTTTTTTTATTAAAACATCAATCATCTGTTGAGGTCTACGCTGTTGAGATCGACAGAGATGGGGGGGACAAGTGAAACTGTCCCCGGAAAATCCAAAAGAGGAGTGTGAATGTGTGAGTACAGTGCATCTATGCAGTTTTTAGAGGCATTTATTTTGGGAGTACAAAGAGTTCTGTATCTACCACTCTGAAGACATAATAAATGTTAAAATGTTAACACTGCATTCAAGGAACCCGCTAACACCAACTGGGTAACATTTCGTGAAATGTAATCATATATCAGTTTGTTTGAAGATTTGTCACTGACTGAAGTGGAAAATCCATGTAAGAAAGAATGGGACATGTGAGATGTAATTCTTGTATTGTCCCAAAGTGCCATGTTCTCTACTTGCCTTGGCTTATATGTTCTTATCTAAACTGGCAGCTGCCCTAAATGATACTGTGGCAAAGAATGTAAATTGGATAACTTTAAATGAAAAATAATTAAAATCTATAATCACACCTGAATAAAGTTAAAATCAGGTGATTTGAAAAGTGTGTTTGAGATTCAAAATTTAAAGCAGGGTGCCAACTACCAAATTCAAAGTCTTTTTGTGTTATGTTTCGTTTTGTTTTGTTCCGTTTGTTTGATTCTTTGTTTTACTGTTGCATACAGCACCATCTGTGATGTTTTGGGGGGATTTTGTTGCATGAAATGAAGGGCAATATAATGTATCATGGGTGTACAAGTGTTGTGCGATACCTCTTGTGGTATGCAAAGAGTAATGCTCCAACAGACACACTGTTTTACCCAGAAATATGAAAACCACTGCTGTCATTTCACAAACCTATTTCTTGCTGTATTTGTCTGTCATCAGCTGACTGAAGCAGTAGGGTAATGACCAAGGTATAAAAAAGTTAGCGAGCACAGACCCTAATTTAGGAGGTCCAGACATTTGTACAGTACTGTAAATAGGACATACATTGATTTCAATACATTTTCCATGCAAAACTTCTAAACATTTGAAAAAGCTAATCTGAAGAACGTTGAACTTTGTTTTGAGGAAGTTATTTAGTAATTATGGCTTAGCATACCAGAAGTGAAAAAATGTGGGTTATAGGTACTATATGTGAAGGTAAGAAATATTGAATACAGGTACAGGTACAGGTATACTGTGTAGTGCTGTAATGCCCATTAGAGAGAACGCCCAAACTAAAAGCTGCAATGTGTATCTACAGTGTGGATATTTTTGGTATGTTTCAGCTTCTTTAGAGCCCAAAGAACATACAGTAACAAAGAATAGAGGCATAGCGCTGTAAATGCCTGTGTGCCCCCCTCCCTTACCCCAAGGCCCCCAGCACATTAGACTTGAATGCTTAGACTAAAGTTTGATGACTAAAAGTTTTCCTACAGTATTTTTCTCTGTAATTTATTATTTTAACTACTGATCTCCTGAATTTGTATGTGCAAAAGTGCAAGGGGGCCTTAATAATGAAAATGAATTTTGGTGGAAATGGACATGTATTATTCTTTCTTTGGGACCATGGTGCTACATTCAGTATAACCAAAAGAAAAGTTTTAATGTTTTACCGTTATTACTGTTGATGTGGTTTTTTAAATAAAGATGATTTAATTAGGAACCTATTTGTTACTTAGCATTTCTTCCTTGCTCAAGGGTTTTAAACTCACACAAGGACACAAGTATTTCTAAATAACTAAAAGAAGATTTTGGAGGTTGTTCCACGCCCATGGTGTATAATAGGAAAAAAATCTCTCTGCAACTTACTTGAAACATAATTCTTATCCTAAAAACCAACACATACACACATGCAAAAATGTGATGCTAAGAACATTTGTTTTATTTGTTTCTACTATGCATAAAGAAATGAAGAAATAAGTATACAAGAGAGTAAGAAAAGGGTGAATAAAAAAAAAGAAAATGAACGCTTGACCATGAGTTCAGTTGTCGCTTTGCCATAACAATTGATTATCTGGAAAAAAAGACAAGAATACGACAATGAGTGGGATTCAATTATGCGTGTCAATATCCAGATGGTTTCCATGTATATCTGAAATCCACTCTTACCTTTGGATTTTGCAGAATGTTTGAGGATCTAATGTAAGGTCTTGAAACCCACACGATGGGTTTCAAGACCTTATTTTAGCCCTTTTTCAACCCATCAAAATTAGCACACCTGAGGGGAGGGGAGAAATAGGTCAGCTGAATATCAGTTAAACAAAAAAAAATTCAAAAGACAAAAGCATAATCTAATTTGTTGACCTGCCATCTACCTGCCAACTAGCATACCAATATAACACATGAAAGTGTGACAGTTGATATTAGCTATTCTGACTGTTTATTTGTTCTGACTGTTGTGTTATGTCATTAATGACAGTATATAAGTTCATAGCAGAGGTCTCAAGGTCAAGTGTTACCATCTCTTGTTCTTACCGTTGTGCTGGGCCGCTCCTGTCTCTCTGTTCAGAGCTTCCAGTGGGGTCAGTTCCTTTATCAGCCTCCACTGCAGCCTTAGGCTGTAGACAGCCGGGGTGGGCTCTGCATCTCTTTCTTTCTTTCCTTCTTTCTTTCTTTCTTTCTCTCTCTCTTTCTTTTTCTTTCTTTCTTTCTTTCTCTCTTTCTTTCTTTCCTTCTTTCTTTCTTTCTCTCTCTCTCTCTTTCTTTCTTTCTCTCTTTCTTTCTTTCTTTCTCTCTTTCTTTCTCCACTTTCTTGTCCTTGTTGAGGTGTTTTGTTCTCTTCTACATTCTTTGTCACACTTATCTGTCTCCCAGTGGTTATGTTTTGTTTCCTCCCCCCTCCTTCTCCACATCCTTTTTGCTTTCTTTCCACACTCATGCTATCCTCACTCTTATTGCATTCTCCCATATTCTTGTCTTTCCTTTCGTCAGCGCTTTCGTCAGCGTAAGTTCTATCAACTTTCTGTTTTCTGTTGACACTTGTACCACCACTGGCAGTTCTTTCTACACTCTCGCAATAGTCAGTCTGTGACCACTCTTCATCACACTCAAAGTTTTCCTCCTCCTTCTGATCTACATTTTTCTCCTCTTTCTCTACCTCCTCCTCTTTTCTCTCTTCCACCTTTTCCACTCTCGTCTCATGCTTTCTTTCAATCGCTCTCATGATCCTCTCCTCTGATTTGTTATTTTCATCTTCCTCTGTCTTTTTCTGATTCTTCTCCTGCATTATGTCCTCCTCAAACTTTGTCTCTCTTCTTCTGTCATCATCCTGCTTTCTCTCCTCCTCACATCCCCTCTTTCTCCTATGTTCCTTTTTTTTTCTTTCCTCTCTTTTTCTCATTATGTTTTCCTTCCATTCCATTTCTGTCTTTATCTCTTCAATCGTTGTCTTCTTCTGTTGCTGTTTCTCCTCCTCCAAGCTTGCCCTCCCCTCCCTGCCTCTTCCTCTCTCCTCCTCATCTCTCTTCCTTTCCAGATATTTCACTCTTTCTAATTCAGTCTTTCTCAGTGTCTCTTCTTGCTTTCTTTCCTGTGGCTCTCTTTTTTTCCTTTCCCTCACTTCCCTGTCTGACTTTTGTCCTGTTAATATTTCATGGTACACTTCTTCTTTCTTTTCCTCTCCCTTCTCCCTCTTTTCCCACTCTGTTCTCTTATCATCGCTCATTCCCTCCTGCAGAATGGGTTGCATTCCATGCATCTTTTTTGCCTCCTTCTCTCTTCTTTTTCCCTTCACTCGTTCCTCTACCTCCCTCCACAGCTCCTTCTTCAGGACTTCCTTCTCCTCACTGCTCCAGTCTCGCCATCTTTCCACACTCATTTGTCCCAATCTCTCCACCTGATGCATCTCTTTTCTTTGCTTCTGGATCATCATCAAGAGTTTCTCAAAACTCTTCTTCTGATCCTCAAGCTCTCGCCCTCGTTCTTGATCGCTCACTCTCATCTCCTCCATCTCCAATCCCTCCTTGCACTCCCTCCGCTCCTCCTTTCTCATTCTGGCTCTTCTCTTCCTCTCATCTATCTCTTTTATCTCCCTCTTTGGGAGCTCCTTGTCCATCCTTTGCATTTTCTTTGTCACTCCCTCCATCTTCATCCTCATCTTCTCTCCTATCGTTATCCTCTCCTCGTCCAGCCTCTTATGTCCCTCCTCTCTTCCTCTCTCTCTCTCGCTCCCTCTATATTTTACAAAGAGCTTGATCTTGAGTGGTACTTTCCTTGTAAACAGTCTGCGTATTTTCACTAGCCTTCTCTCCTTCTGCTGTAGCAGGCCCACTTTGTCATCAAAACACCAATCATCCTGACTGACATTGCTGCACTCCTCCATATTAACTGTTATTTGTAAACAAGAGTTGTGAGCATAAGCAAGCATTCTACTAGGACTGCAACACACACACTCACAGCATAAACATTAATCAAAGAAAATCAGACAGATGATAGATGATCATAAAATAAACAGCTTATTGAAAGAGAATATTGTCAAAAAGAGCTAACCAACTCCCTGCTAGACGTGTAATTAAAAAAACATAATAAAGTCCCATTCACACCAAGGAGTGTACCTGGGAATTTAGTGAGTTATTGGTTTTTCGATGGATAAAAATTGTTGCAGAACCACCCATGCAGTACTACTATATAGATAAAGAAGAAATTATATTATACAGGCCTACATGGCTAAAAAAAACAACTATAATTTTTGGACAATAGGAGAGAGATGCTTACCAATGCGACGTCTTTCTGCAACTACTGTACCTGTCTCCCAGAATGTTCTCCCATCAAGATTCTCTCTCCTTGGCAACCGATTTATGACATATTCCATTATGACATCACGCCAAGCTAGCACGCCATGATAGCAGGTCATCATCCATAATACTGTATGTAGATCAGTTCATTGGAAAATGTACCTCTGTTCTTTGAAAAATATTTGTTTGCATTTGAATTAAAATGTCTTATGTTCCAATCACAAAGCTGTACTGTACTGTACATACTTCCGCAGATTGATGAATAGCCTACGTATTAATATCACAATGAATAGGTAGCCACTTGAGATATACGGATAGTGGTGTGTGTGTGTGTGTGTGTGTGTGTGAGAGAGAGAGAGAGAGAGAGAGAGAGAGAGAGAGAGACAGCGCGTGCGCACAGACGATTTGCTGTCACCCATCCTGCACCCGTTCGCTAGAGCAGCTGCTGTATTGTGTGTTAAACTATCCTAGCTACGAGTGGCTATTTCATCTAAAAATAATAAAAGGTAAGTGCAGTCCTCATTTAGCCATTACTGCAATGTCAGATATCTGGCTCTAAATAAAAGTAAAGTCAATATACTCATTAGCTACCGCGAGTGACCGTATAGCTACTTAAAATACATGCTAGCTAACCTAGTGGCTACAAATGAATAACCTACAGCTAGCTATAACGGGCTAGCATTAGCTAGCATTATGACCGGGCATAGAATCCATAAACTTATGAAATTTCATCCTTACGACAATACATTTCATGAGTGACCAATTTGAACTAAACTTCGATTGCTACTGTGGTTAGTTTGTATCGCTATACTAATTTATGTGGACACTGTAGTGTCAGTTTACCAGCTGTTGAGATTCCTTGTCTGTGCAATTAGGGCAGGTGCAGACTGCAGCCATTTATGACTTGCATTGATGCATACTGTTTGTAATCCTTTACACCCAACATTTAAACAAAGGCTGTTGTAATATTAAGCCTACTGATGCAATGATGTTTGTTGAATTGGCCATGTAATTACTTAATTGCAGTGCAGATTCTGATTCAGTTTGTATAATTGTATGTTATCATGTGTGTTTTGGGTGAGCAGGTATTTGCCATGACGTCTCGTGGCCCTCGAGCTGCAGGCACTGATGGGAGTGACTTCAAACATAGAGAGAAGGTGGCATCACACTACCAGATGAGGTACAGTAAACAAGCTTGCCTGCCTCTCTCTCTCTCTCTCTCTCTCTCCCTGAACAGCAGTAAGGCTATATTTTATCCTCTCCTCCATGGCTTTGTCTGTACTGATTTGAAAACATTGGATAGGCCATTTGATGGACCCACTTGTCATCATCTGCGCAGATGAGGTAAAGAAAATTAGGAAAATGTGACTATGAAAATACAGCATCTTTCTCAAAACCCTCTACCCTTGCTTCTTGTATTCCAGTGCCTCTCTAAAGTCGGAGCTCCGAAAGCTGAACTTTGTCCATCTTTTGCTCTGGCTCCTGGCAGCGGCCCAGGTGACAGTCAGCCACCTCAACCTTGTGTCACACGACACCGTGGCCATGCCCTATCGATGGCAGTATCCGTACCTGCTGAGTCTCCTCCCTCTGCTCGCCAGTAGCCTATCACTACCCAAGAACAACATCAGCTACCTGGTGATCTCCATGATCAGCTCAGGGCTGTTCTCTGTGGCGCCGCTCATATATGGCAGCATGGAGATGTTCCCCGTGGCACAGCAGCTCTATCGGCACGGCATGGCCTATCGCTTCATCTTCGGCTTCTCTGCGGTGACCGTTATGTACCTGGCGATGGTAATTGCTGTGCAGGTACATGCCTGGCAGATCTACTACAGCAAGAAGCTTCTAGATGCGTGGTTCACCTCCACTCAGGAGAAGAAGAAGAAATAATGCAGAGAGTGAGCTGTGACTGGGATAAACTGTGTTTTTGCTATTTCTACGTGTCTTGGATACAAACATGTGTATGTCGATGTTCTATTATTTATTTTACACCTCATGTTATCTCAATCTCTTATATCCTAAAAAGAATCTCTCATTCACACAAAATGTACTCCCCCCCAGTTCTCTGCCTGTTGCCATATTGACACCCCCCCCCCCCGTCTACCTGTTGCCATATTGACTAGCCTCTCCATCTCAGGCCCTGGATTGTACTGGACAGAGCACCCATGTCTGACTTCAGCTCGTAGCAATTCTCTCATTTACCCGGGCTAAAGAGTCAACGAGAGACTGCAAATTCCCTCTGAGACCCAGAGTTTACTGAAACAAATGAATGCAGCCCTTCATACAGAGAATGTGAACTGCCTCTTTGTCTCAGTGGGAAAGGAATGAGGACTGGCGTAGTTTCTGTGAATAGATATCCGGTGTTAAAAACTGAAAACACTATAAAGCACAGGCTGACATGATCAAGTTGTGATCAACAGAGATGGGTTTTGATTTGCCCTGCAATGTGCTCATATTTATTCTCATCCATCGTTTACCTCTGATTTCTTAATGTCCTGTTATGCTTACTGTGTATGTTGTAGTGCTTGCAGTCCATAGTCTTCCCCTTGCTCATGTTTTAACCAACAATAAAATTGGATATTGAATTCTCTAGTGGTCTTTATTTTGTTACTGATCTTGTGATGCATTGATTGCTGAAGGGGGGGGGGGGTGATAACTGCATTTTGTGGGAACCTATTTCATTATGTTTGACATGCACAATTGAGAGAAAACCTAAGGCATTTATATAATGTGTAATTAAATTGTATATTCATGCGACTGTAGACCTAAGCAAAATCAGCTGATGATGCGCAAAATTCATCGACTGCCAAAATAGTTTGATCACTGCGACTGCGCGCCGCTGTATGCCACGTACAGGTTGACGTTGTCGACAAGCGGTGAGACTTCCTGATGTGAGGCTGGGATTTTGTGTTTGCTGTCCCGGGTACAGATTTTGACTGACACGGTCCTGCGAGAACCACCGAAAACGCGGAGGGATCAAGTCGTTCAGTTACAGGTGGGACAAGTTTGCCTCTCTAAGCTATGTTCATGCTGATAATAACAGATTCTCACGCTTACATTACAGCAACCTCAGCAGCATCAGCCATCGTGCTAGCTAGCTAGCTAGCATCTACTCAGTTAATAACAACAGGTGATGGTAAGGTACATATTATTTTATATGTTAAAGTATAATTGCAACGAATAAACGAATGGATTGCGTGTGTTAAATCCTAAATTCTTCATGGTAAACATTACACCGGTAAGAGATTGCTAAAATGGGGTGGATTATTTTGCAGGAACTCAACATTGTACCATTCAATAGCAGCTCTGTATTTGGCATGGTTCTACGTCCTGTCAGTGACACAGGAAAATGGCCTGTGTTTATTTCAAGAATAGCTAGCATAGCTAAGCAGATTGCCAGCTAGCAAGTTGTTATTCATCATAATAACGTGAGTCATAAGGCCCCTGTTTCTTATTTGCCGTGTAATTGTTGCTAGAAAGCCAGCTACAATGACGGATGAGAATATGTTCTTCCTATTAAACTAGCATAGCTATGCCAGTGCCAATATGCTGAGAAGCCCGAAACCTCGCCCTAGTTTGATAGCTAGAGACTCATGACCTATTCCCTCGTAACCATACAAGTATGTGTAGTGGACGATGGATGTGCTAGCTGTAGTGTTTTCAGTGCTTTAGTGCTCAGATCAGCCAGCTATACTAGTATAACTTATTTACTATGCCAGACTATCATAACTTGCTTGCTAGCCAGATTCTAAAGTGGATGGGACTAATCAAATTACAGTTGTTTCCCTAGTCCCCTGTAAACTCTGATTGCATTACAGGCTCTTGATAGGTATATTCAAAGGGATTTGTTTGTTTTTATGACAGCTAGCTGATAAAGCATTGTCCCTGCTTGCCACTCTCACTCACTCAGTCTTCCCATGTTCTTCCCCATCATTGATTATTCATTGATCATTCAATAGTGTGAAGAAGATCCACTCAACACATTGTGCTAACTACCTTATCAATTTGGTAAGCATCAAAGGCCAAAGTCTCTGCGATGAAAGCTACAAGAACAGCTCATGTAATATTTGAACCTTAGACTTTGGAAGCGGAGTGGAACTGCACCGTAGTAGGCCTTGTACCGAGCAGTGAATTTGAGGGCAGTGGAGTACTTGGAGTACTCAATTATCAGTGTCACTGTGAATCAGCCTTGAATGGATTGCATGTCATTGCAAAGGAAATGAGTGAATCCAAGGTTGATTGTTTCTTAATGGGACTAATACACAAGCAAAACACTATGTCAGGGATGTTTTATCCTGCGTGAGGGACACAGCCTTATATCTCTTCGAAGGTTTGTTTGTGGCCTGCTGCTCCAGAGAGATTGTTGAGAGGGAGTCTGTGTGTGGAGTGTTTATAGTGCTAAGTAAAGTTAAATCCGACATGCAGAGTGTGTGTGTCTGTGTCTGTGTGTCAGTGTTAAATCATATTCCTCCTACCCCCTCAGCGGTGGGAGCAGAAGAGGGCGGACGGCACCATGAATGGACAGCTGGATCTAAGTGGGAAGCTGATCATCAAAGCCCAGCTGGGCGATGACATCAGACGCATCCCCATCCACAATGAGGACATCACCTACGATGAGCTGGTGCTGATGATGCAACGTGTGTTCCGTGGCAAGTTGCAGAGCAATGACGAGGTCACCATCAAATACAAGGACGAGGGTAAGGGCAGGAGACTGGACCTGAAGACCAGACTAGACTATAACTGTCAGGAGCACACTTGACTTGATCTGGCTTATGGCAAGTTGCATACTAGCTAGACTACACCCGCATTTGTTTACAATTAGGAGCATGTTAGATATCACACCATCTAACACTCAGATCTATGCACCATCCCCTTTCGTGATAGAAGCACACTCTCTCATTTGTGTTCTGTTCTGTTCTCTTCCTGCAGACGAGGACCTCATCACTATTTTTGACAGCTCGGACCTCTCCTTCGCCATCCAGTGCAGTAGAATACTTAAACTCACTTTGTTTGGTAAGATATCTAAAACAAAATGTTTCCCTTTTTTTAAAGCTGCAATACGGAACATTCAAGCTTTCTAAAAGCTTCCTAATGGTTCTAATGACCTTGTGTATGTTTAATCGGTAGCAATCAAATTACGATCGCTAGTCACTTTGTCCAGAAAATTGCTTTTTAAAATGGTCTCGGACACTCGGTTTGTATACAAACATGGTGTTACTGGCCAAGAGTGTTCTAGGGGAGTTTCGCCTTTCTGTCTCTGGTGGCTGCCTCTTCGAATCATACGCACATGCAGAAACACAGCAGCTAATGTCTGACACTGCAAGTCCATTTTGGGGGGCTATATTATTACACTCAGTGCAGCAGCAGTTGTTTGGAACCTCAAACTGAATTTCATCATGGTGGCAGATTTCCAACAGACTTACGCCATGCTCCTTTAAACTGTACACATTAATAGTTAAATGTTCTCTACTTGGATAATCCATTAAAATGTTCTAATTTATTCTTGAAAAATGCCAGAATACTGAAACTTTATCAGGACCAATTTAACTCTGGCTTCAGCTCACTCCAATGTACATCAACTTGCCACTGGAGGGCAGTCTAGTCCCATGTTATAACACATTGAACCCTAGTCCTTCACCTTGCCCCATGCCTGGAATGGTGGATGCAGTAACGACTGATTTATCATCAGGCAGAAGCAACATGCTATAACCTTGAAACCCATTGGCTTAACAAATTTCACCTGCCCAACTCAAAGCTGAGGCTGCATCTGCGCATGTTTCAGATCTTGCCAATAAAGGGTTTATTTTAAAAGTGTGTTGAGTAGAGACAGAAAGACTGGCCTACTGTTTGATACTTTTCAGAAGAGAACAGAACACTCTGTTCTTCATAGAGAGTCTGGTTTGACTGGCTTGACTGGTTTCATCCTCTTGTCCTCCTCTGTGTCAGCTCCAGCCTGGCCCAGGAGGATTCACCAATGGCCTATATTCATGTAATTTGATTTTGGACTTTCGGTCCCACAAAACCAGCTTCATACATACAATATGAATCTGCCAAGAGTCTATAGCCTAAGGCATGTACAACTCTGGACTTGAGTCCTGTGGTCTGTGATCTCACTGGATAACTACAGTACATTTGTCATGCGGTACAGATCTATCTCTGTTTTGCAGTCGGTCAGCATGTCAGCCATGCGTTAGTGTTTACATACACACACACTCCTCTCCTCCCACTGTCATCTACGATGCCAATGACATGATGTAATTTCCTGTGATCTGCTCTCAATTTAGAGCGTCCCGACGTGCACTGTCCCTGCTATTATTAGAGAGGGAGCGGCAGAAAGGAAAGACGGAATGAGAGTGAAAGAAAAAGAGGGAGAAGAAAATTAATATTTTCGGGGATATTTTTTGCTCCGTCCTGAGCGTTCAATGCCGAGCCCTGGAGCGTCTGCACATGCTGCGGCCGTGACCTCACGTGGAGCCGATATTCCCAGACATGTGTGCCGGGACTGGAAGTGGGGAGGGAAGAGCTGCAGTCCATGTCTCAATTCAGTACCTCCTGACCTTCCCAAGTCTCTGCTCAATGTTACACACACAGTGGAATCCGATTTCCACTCTCGCATTTGGGATTTGGGCCTCCCCTGTAGTGTTTTTGGAAGCGTCTCACGTCTGTACAGTAATGCTCCGGGAGTTGAGAGTAATGAAGTTCTTTGTGGTTTGGGTCTTGTGGTTGCCGAGGCCAAGCCAGGGGGAAATCTGGGCCTAGTGGTTGCATTGGTGTTAGAGTGATAGACAGCCTCCCCCCCCCCCCCCCCCCCCCCCCTTCCCTCTAGACTGTTGTCCTATGATGATGAGGTTGCCGGTCTGTTTTGGTATGTCAGCTGGGCTGCTGTATTTCAGGCTTTTATGGAACATCAGTGGGATTCATTTAGGTGATGAACAACCCCCTCTAGTCTCCCTGAGCACCAGATGAGAGGTGCAATCCCTGCTATGAGTACTAGGCTGGAAGAACAGGGACAGATCCATCATATACACACACACACACACACACACTTACACTGTTACAGACCTACATTAACAGCATTTACAGACCTAATGAGCAGCAGAAATATAGCCATGCATCTTATAGGAACAGAAGGTTGCCACTGTTTATCATGCATACAGCTTTTGTTTACTGATCTTAGATATAATGACCATATACATCATACAGTGTTGCTTCTTGTATTTACTGGTTTCTCTCCATCCTGAGAAGTGCTCTCTTGAATAGCCTCCCTCTCTCTCTCACTGTATCAGCATTTTAAATGCTCAAACAAACTAAGCATGAGCTAGATGAATCAGTCTGGTTACATACTGAATAGGCCTAGGCCCTCCTGTGTATTGTTTTACAGCGTGTGTGCTGGTTACATTCCACATGTTTGCTTTGCTGGGTGAAACCTTGTTATGGCTATCATGGGGACTGCTGCCCCTGCTCCCTCTCCATCCCCACAGATGTCTGGAGCACTATGTCCAGGGAACAGCCCCAACTCTGTGGTTTGCCCCTTTCACCCAATCCCTTAAAGGACAGGTGCACAGCATAAACACACACATAAATAACTATAGAAAAGTATGCGTGTGTGTGTCTGTCCAAACCGCAACATTCTTAACTGGTGAGAAGCATACAGTATAGGCCTTTCCCATGGTGGGAATCTGTGGTCAGATACTTTCGGGAATCAGGATAAGTTACAACCCCATACTGTACACACACACCTGCAGGGATGCCGACCCCCCCTGGACAGCTAGTGTGTGTACTGTGTGTACTGTGTGTGTGTGTAGGCGGAGGCAGTAGTGTGAATCTTTTTTTTTTTTTTTTTTATGAATGTTTATTGGGTTGCCATGTTTTTCGTGGCTCCAGAGCTGAACACCATGGTCCATTAATCCCTCTTACCCGGAACATGCTGTCCTGACCTGGTTTGATCTGGTCCGGTCTGGTCTGGTCTGGTCTCGACTGATGTGGATCGTTCATTTGTGTCTCCCCTCTGTCTACCGTGAGTCACCTACATAATTAAACACAACCAGTATTTCAACCAACAAACCACTCCCTTGACCACAGCATCGTAGTGGGTCCCAGATCTAACCCACCGTTTAGGTAAAAGAACCCTTTTGAGAGCGTCAACAAGAGTCCCTCTCCGTCATCTGTATGAGTGATCAGGACTGTCCTTCACTGAGATCTATCATCACTCTCTTCTTGGGTTTAACACACTGAGGGTTGGCTTTTCTCCCTCATGGCCTATCCTACTCTCACCCCCCCCCCCCCCCCCCCCCCCCCCCCTCTTTCCCCAGCGCTCCCTCATCCCCTGGCCTGTCCTCCTCTCTGTCTCCGGTCTGCCTTTTCCCCTGGTCACCATATAAACTGTAACATTAAAACAGATTGTTATGTGATTGCACCCTCTCTGTCTGTTCCCTCTCTGTAGTGAACGGGCAGCCGCGGCCTCTGGAGTCCAGTCAGGTGAAGTACCTGCGCAGGGAGCTGATCGAGCTCAGAAACAAAGTCAACAGCCTCCTGGACAGCCTGGAGCCCCCGTCAGATCCTGGCCTTGCTGCTACGGCACCAGACAGTGGTAAACACAACACAACACTCACTCACTCAGCCACACACACACACACACACACACACAAAAACTCACTTTCACACTTACATACACACACACACACACACACACAAAGAGTCTAATCCAGCCGATCACATTCCACACCTGCTACATGGCTTATGCCAGGGGCGGTCTCCCAAGAAGTAGTGGTGTTGCTATCTAGCATGTGCCAAGACAGGAACAGGTGGAGTCTTTCATGGGATTTTTCGTTTAGTGTGTTTATGCCCAAAGCCCAATGTTTGAAATAATATTATGCCTATTAAACCCCTCATAAAGCTGCATTTATGCAAACGTTTTACAGTTCAATGATAATGGCGCTGTTTATTATGAACTCTCTCAAACTGATTTTTTTGTTTTTGTTTGTTTGTCTGTGTGTGTTTGGGATCATGCTTGGTTGTTTATTGTGTTTGCATGGATGTGTGTGTGTGTGTGTGTGTGTGTGTGTGTGTGTGTGTGTGTGTGTGTGTGTGTGTGTGTGTGTGTGTGTGTGTGTGTGTGTTTTGTAGTTCAGTGAATGTGTTTATCTCTATGTTGACTCACCTCACTCTGTCACTGTTCTCCAGACTCAGTGGATGGGCGTGGGGGAATGCCTGTGGCAGCAGAGGCAGCAGTGAAGCAGCATGTCACCCCAGTCAGTGCAGCCAGCATGTCTGCCTTCGACCCACTCAAGAACCAGGACGAGGTCAGCAAGAACGTCATCTCAGCCTTCGGCCTGAGCGAGGACCAGGTCTCAGGTGCGGTTACAACTCAGAACATTGTTACAACGTTGTTATTTACTATACCTTTACTGTGGTGATGTCATCTTTTTCACTTACCTCTTACCCACAACCCACTCCCATCCAACTCTCTCTCTCTCTCTCTCTCTCTCTCTCTCTCTCTCTCTCTCTCTCTCTCTCTCTCTCTCTCTCTAGTGCCCCCTGGTGTTTCGGCGGAGGAGCGTTCAGGGACTCCAGACAGTATTGCCTCGTCCTCGTCTGCAGCCCCCCAGCCTGGAGTACCTCCCCAGCCACAGGCCCCATATGCAGGGGTGCAACAACCCCAAGCAGCCATGGACGGTTAGACACACACACATCTTCAAATACCCTCCAACATACACACACACACACACACACACACACACACACACACACGACATGTGGTAGTCACTGCCTGTCTGTGTGGCCAGAGGAAATGTCCAGCTCCCATGGAGTTTGTAAATAAACAAGCTGTAATTGCTTTTTATGGCCCTGGACACACACACACACACACATCCTGGAACCCCCTGCAGAACGGGATAAACTGTGTGTGTAAATAGTAAGTCAAGGGGGTTTAACGTCTGTTTATAACCGTGTAGAGAGGGAAATGGAGCAGCGTGGGTGGTTTAGCACCTTCTTAAGTGTCTCACAATGCCTCTGGCCTACCGAGACCCCTAAACACATTTGTGTGTGCGCATGTGCGTCTGTTTATCCAAGAGGACTCTGGATAGAGCGAAGCAAGATGTTGAAATGTCCATATCAGAGGGCCAGGTGGAGTTTCTACCATCCTGTTTCTACCTATCCTATCCTATCCTTTCAGATCTGCACAAATGTCTATCAGGGGGCGCGTGATTGTGTCACTTTGTTGTGGAGCGAGTTGTATGAAGTTGCCCCTCTGACCTAAGCGTTTTCTCTCTTTCTCCACCGATAAACGGTTGGGGTTTTGGGGAGGATAAGCCCGATCTTAGATCTGTGCCTTAGGGCAACTTTTCCGTGCTTGCTGCCTATTCTAGAGGTTGCTCCTGGCGTGCTCCGGAGTGTTCTGCTCCAGTAGTGCTGGTCCCCACCACAGATGTCACAGTCCACCGCCCAGGATTGTTTTTCGGCTATATTTCTGTTCTCTCCCAGTCTCCTCAGACATTTATAACTTTATGACCGTCACAATAATTTAATCCTGATTTTTTTAATATGTCGGCTTGTCTAGAATTGACCCACAGGCTGTAAGAGTAATAACACTTGTTGTGTTACGCTGTTATGATGGAAATCACCGATGTTCTTGTTTATTCACAGTCCTCCGTCTTGGTGAGATATGTTTATGAGGTCATAGAGGCAGACTGATTCTACTGTATCCAGAGCGCCATGTTGGTTAGGGCTTTCACACTCGTAGAGGATGGAATTATGTCAGAACATACTATTCTCTCTCTTATGGTCACATTGTTGTGAGAAACGTTGATGTAAAACACACACACGCACACACCACAGCTGAAATAAGACTTTTTAAAAGATGAGGTGATTGATCCAGCGCCTCTTTGGCGAAGAAACCCTTCTCTCTGTCTCGCTCCCTCTCTTTTTTCCCCTCGCTCTCAGACTGGCTGTGACTAAGCCTGTTACCCCAGGAACGCGTGCGGCCATGATGTTATGGCTGCTGACTGCTTTATTAGATCTCGTTCCGTGCCACTGTTTTGTCTGCCTGTTATCCCATGTTAGATGTGATTTCAAGCCACTTCTGTGCGTACCCACTATAATTGAATTGAGTCTAGAGACACTGTGATGCCGGCCCAGTGTTGTGTACTGCTGGTACTGCTCCAGAAGATGTGGTTGGGTTCATCAGAGACAGAGATGGCCTCTAAGGAGCTCTATCACCTGGGTCCTTCATGTGAATGTTGGAGGTTCCCATGTCCATAAACATTAGTCTGGGGACAGGGACTGCCCAACATCAACAGCTGTGGATGACATTGACCAAGGGCTGCATTTAAAATGTTGCCTGGTCTCAAAGTGAATAACATGGTTTGGACATAACTTGCCCTATCCGCCATTGTTATGGGTAGCATATTGTGTATATTGCTTACCTCACATTGAAAAGGGCAAAGTGACTTGACACAGCATATTGATAGGATACAGCACTGTCCGTTATCCAAGGTGAAACAACTGTTTTAGAAACAGGCTGTAACTCCCTATTAAGGCATTGCAGATTGTCTGGCATGTATTAGTACTGTTGTGTAAGCACGTTTGGGATTGAATGAAAAACAAACCTCTTGCCATAGAGGTATCTTAATCAAGACCTCAAGCATTTTTCAGCAGAGTGGGATAGCAGCAGAACTCCTATCACGCCCCCCTTGAGATGGACATCCTGGACCCAGACACGACAAGACCTTGTCCAACCCAGCCAGTTGAGAGATGAATGAACAAGGGATCAGACAGAATTAAGATAAACAAGCCTCTCTTGTTTAATTTATCTCTAAGTCACTCCGGGATCCATCCTGTTTAGAGGACAAGTTGTTTTCCATCAACTTGTCTTCCCATGCTCTACATCCCTGAGTTTCTCCTTTTGGACCTCGGTATTCCTATAAATTATGGCTGTCCATATTTGGCACCACAATAGGATGGAGAGACAGATGGAGAGTCAGAGTCAGTCTTATTGTTTTGGATGTGATGTTTTGTCACTCTCAGGGAGGTTTCTTCTCATAGTTGACGTCTCCTGCCTCTCCATAGGCTTGTTGAGCTTTGGACCGCACCACTCTCTCCAAACCACACCTGCAACACAGAGCGCTTGGTTTGACCGCCATCCTGGATCAGCTCTGTGGTTTTGCTTGGTCAGGCTTCCAGAACCAGTCTACTCCAATAAACTGGGGTTGAGCTTAGCAGACCCAGGGGGAGGGTTTTCACACACACACACACACACACACACACACACACACACACACACACACATACACACACACACACACACACACATACATACACACACACATACACACACACATACACACACACACACCTTAAGAAAGTACCTTAACACATTGTATCCCGTTATTGTGGGAAAAGCCACCTCAGGAGGACACATTTTTGTCTTTATTCCATAACACCAACTCTATGGGAATATGTAGCCAGTGTCTCTTAGTCATAACACAGAAATGTTACTGTTGTTTTTGTGGTGAGTGGTCTGAGCGAGTGCTTCCCCAGTCCCTACCAGGTGTGCTAATGCAGTCTTGAAACCCACTGTATGAAGAGGATAGGGAGAGGGGATGAAACGGTCAGACTCGTCCAGGGGGTATAGGGAGAGCCAAGACTCAGGGAAGATCCTTAAAACAGAGAACTGAAAGATGTCTTGATGTTATGGGAAGGAGTCCAAGCCCTGCTGCTGTGTGTCGGCTGGAACCTTTTCCTCCGAGAGAGAGCAGTGGTTTGTTGTGCATGTGTGTAAGCCAGTGATTCCCTTTTTTAACTTCAGTTCCGGTGGCTGCTCTTAGTTGGTCCATGACCTGTTCGTGGTCACTGGCGGCTGTAGTTTGACCCTGTCTAACCCTGTGTGTTGGCTGGGTGTTAGATGTGGCTCTAGCCCCTCACATGGCTGAGTCTTCTGGACACTCTCCTGGGTAACAGTTCATCCGCCCTTGGTCCGTTCCTCCTTCCGTCTCAGAGAAAAGCTGCTGGGCTGCAGCTGGACGCCGTCCTCTCCTCTCCTCTCCTCTTACACCGCCAGAGCTAGTAGCCTTGTGGCCAGTGTGTTTCTCGGTGTATGAGGCTACAGGGCTGGTAGTTTCAGTGGACTGTAGAAAAACAAGGATCGAAAGGAGGCCTGTTCATTGTCAATGTTTCAGCTGCTAGGTCACGTTTTTTTGTGGAGGGATGGATAAATTAGCAGATGCAGTCTTTTCAACATTAATTTAAAGTACCCCTAACTCCCCTTTGTAATGCCAAGGTTAATTAAATCAGCAGTCTTTTAAAAGGTCAATTTAAGGTTCCCCTAGCTCCCCCCTACCCCAAGTCATGGTTAGTTACAGTATTTGTGTACATAATGAGATCCATAAGCAGATCATTTGAGTTCAGACATCCGACATTGATCAATCCCTAAAGGGAGGAATGTGTGCAAGAGAAACAAACAATCACAGAGAACATGTGCACACTCAGTGGCTCATGCAGTGCTGCGTGATGCTATATCAGATGGGCAGACTTCAGTGTGTGTGTGTGTGTGTGTGTGTGTGTGTGTGTGTGTGTGTGTGTGTGTGTGTGTGTGTGTGTGTGTGTGTGTGTGTGTGTGTGTGTGTGTCTTTTTGCGGGCGTCTGCCAGGTTGGATGTGATCCTCTGTAAAAACAGCCAATTTTTTTTTTATTAATCCTTTCTTAAATGACATTGAAACATTGCATTCCAGCGAATCATTTTTCCAGCTCTGTTTTCTGTTCCCCTGAAATGATGTACAGCCCCCCTCTCTAACCCTCCATAGAGCCCCATTCAGATCTCTGTCCCCTGGGAAGGCTTATGGCTAGGGTCTTAGATTCACTGAACAAAAATGAACTACTCTGGCCAATGAGGCCTGACAGCAGCCCATCCCTCCATCAGGCTTGCATAACACATGATGGATAGCAGACTAGAGACCAAGAGAGGAAGCCAATACGACACACACACACACACACACACACACACACACACACATTGACCATGGTGCTCACGTTACAGGGGTTGTCAGTGGGCCTCCAGATGATATCCCCATCATAAAAGGCCTGTGGTGAGTCGTCGACCCGTTCAACCTGCTGTGCGTTTGTGTGAAGAGAGGGTGAACCTCAAAGATGCAACCTTCTCCCTTCCCTTCTTCTCCCTCCCTTCCCTCCTTCCACATCTCACTGCTCTGACAGAATGAGTAACTGAGAGACCTCCCTAGTTCCACTGTATTGATTTTCACCAATTTGATCATGTTCCAGGGGGAAATGAGGAGTGAATAATAGATGGTTGAAGTGTTTGAGTGGGACTTAAGATCTAAGGGAGCTTTCTTTGAAAATGAGAGCCCGCTATAGTGAAACATGATGTGAGGTGATTTGTAAATGTGAACGGTATGTGCGTGTGCGCGAGTGCATGTCTTGCTGATCTGAACCACGTACGAGTGTGGTACCCTCTCTACCTGCAGTGCAACAGCACTTCATTAGTCTACGAGTCCACTGTACGCAGTTCATTTATTTTCATCTGTGGTTTTGCGTTTTTTTGTTTTTGTTTTATTCTGGCACATTTGTGCCCCAGCTGTTTGGACGTGCGTGCGTGTTGTGAGTCAGTGCATTCGGTTCTTAAGAGTTCAGAAGTGTGTACTTCTCGGCCCAGGGAATAACCTTGACCACTACTCCATACTAAGAGTTAGCAAACCCCTTTTATCCTTATTAACTGACTTAAAAAGCCTGGCGTTGGCCATCTTCCTGCACAGCCAATGAGACTCTAGTCTCACAGGAGTCCCACAGGGCACGGTTATGGCCCCTCTCAAAGTGTGGAAAAATCAACGCTCGCTTTTTACTGGCACATGAAAAACCAGTGAACCGTGATACAGCCTTCTTTCATTATGTTTTACTCTGTGTTTTGTATGCGTTGTCGCCCTGCTTTACGCGCCAGGGGCATCGGGAGTGCGATACAGCGCTTGTAAAGGAAAAATACTGGTTGGCCGACTCTTAACATGTTTGCTGAACATGCATTGGAAAACTTTACATAGCCAACCGTTGCGATGTTTGCTTGAACACGCAAAAAAAAGGAATCCCAACCGCCTATCTTTGTTAATCGGCTGTAATCGTACACAGAAGTGACCGTGTCGTCGAGTCGTCTTTGGCAGGCTGGTGACAGTCGGTCATGAATGTGTTTTTAGATATATGGCCGTTTCAGTTTTTCATTTTCAAGGCTCTCTTCAGGCCACATTATTGAGCGGACGGTAAGTGGCTGTGAGTTTTGAACGTGACAGGGGCTCATCCTCCACACCCCAGCCATGGAGACCAGTGAAGTCATGGCTAATAAAAGCACGGGGGGAAGTGGCTGTCTGCAGACAGAGACAGGCCTGTTTGGACAGACGGCCACCCTCTCTGCCCTGATGCAGACACGTTTGTTTGGATAGACGTGTGTGTGTGTGTGTGTGTGGGTGTGTGGGTGGGTTAGTAGGGTATGTGACTGTGTTTAGCTTGGATCTGTGCTGCATACTGTAATGTACCTTAGAGAGTTGTGACTGCAGCACAGGGCTTTGAGGAGCCAAATGTTTTTTAATGATAGTGGCTACGACTGTTAGCACCAAGGCAATTGTCTGATTTTATCCAGACATACAGGTGTGTGTGTGTGTGTGTGTGTGTGTGTGTGTGTGTGTGTGTGTATCTATATCTATCCTTCCTTCACCTGTCTCTGAGCATTGCGTGCCTGGCTTCCAAGCTCTCCTCATAAGACATATGGCTGGTAAACAAGGCTATACCTGTCTCTCAACCTCTCTTATATAAGTGTGTGTGTGAGAGGAGGAGATCCCTCAGGTGGCTTGTGTTTATGTCTATCTCACATATGGCTTTATATATAGGTGTGCTAAAATTCAAGGTGAACCTGCTGTGTGTAGTGAGACTCCCTACCCTGGCCTTTGTCAGTAAAGTACAGTGGGAGTGAAGTAGCCGTGACTTGTTGGATTGGAAACACATGCCTTGTTGATGAAAAATACCAACATGTCTTAATGTCATTGAGTCTAGGGGTTGGACATTTTCTTGTGTGTTTGATACCATTCTTCATTCCATTCCATGCATTACAATGAGTCTGTCCTCAGTCCCCAGCACTCATACTGACCCCCCCACTCTCTATCTCCTCCACTCCCCAGGTCAGATGTACCAGCAGTACCAGGCCCCAGGTGGATACCCTCCCCAGCAGCCAGCTGCCCCCCAACCACAACAGCAGCAGTATGGCATGCAGTACCCAGGTAAGACACACCTCTCCCCCTGTCACTCTCGCTCTCTTACTCTCTCGCTCCATCTCTCACTTTCTCTCTCTCTCTCTCTCTCTCTCTCTCTCTCTCTCTCTCTGAATTATACCTCTGTTTGATAAGTCAAACTCTTTTTTCCCCCCTCTCAGCAGGATATGCCCCCCAGCCTGGCGCCCCCCAGCCGGCCCCCCCTCAACCCCAGCCCCAGCAGCAGCAGCAGCAGCAGTTCCAGAACTACCCAGCCCCCACCTCCCAGGCCCCTGCCCCTGGCCAAGCCCCTGCCCCAGGCTTCCAGGGTGGGCAGCAGCAGCCCCCTCCACCTCAGGGTGCCCAGCAGTACCCTCCAGGGGCCTTCCCACCCCAAAACTACACCTCTCAGGCCTCCCAGCCTGCCAACTACAACCTGCCACCCAGTGCCCAGCCCGGCCCAGGGTACCAGCCTCGCCCTGGCTATACCCCTCCCCCTGGCAGCAATGCCACCCCTCCCCCAGGGGCTTCTAACCCATATGCCCGCAACCGCCCCCCCTACGGCCAGGGCTACACCCAGCCTGGCCCTGGCTACCGGTAAAAGAGGAGGGGGAATGTTACCAATCCCCCCACACACACACACACACACACACACACCCCCCCCCCCCCCCCCCCTTCTACTCTGTCTGTCTGGGTCTGGTTAACATGGTCTGCAAATCTGCCCAACTCCCAAGTCACTGAACCCAGCTAAGAAGCAAGCAACCCCCCAGTCTGATTGTGTTTGTTTATACTCTTGTCTGTATCTCCGACACACTCAGCTGTGCTGCGGCCCTGTTGTATGATATGTCCTCCCAGTCCTCCTCGGTCTACCAAGCCCCCACCTCCATCCCTCCCTCTCTGTCTGTTCTGTCACGTAATCAGTCTGTATGCACACACCTGGGAGACCAAAACAGGCTGTAGTATGAAAGCTGTTTCTTATTGTTTTCATGGTAACTCTTTATTTTGTTAGTCTGACATCTGTATTCCCTTATATGCACCTATGTCATGCCTGCTGACAGAGATGAAATTGATACCTCAGGCATTTAACTGACCTTTTGTGGATAGTTTGCAAAGTGTCTATAGATGCATCTACAGTGTACTGTATGGTCGGCTATCAAACTAAAGTGTTACCCTTTTTTGGTGTTTTGGTTTGACCACCATGTTGGTATTATGACGTGATGGAATCAGTAATCTGTTGAGGACACTAGGTGAGTGAAGATTCATGGGAGGTGTAGTTCCAGGCCTCCAGAAGGTTCCTACCATGTTTAGCCTCCTAGATCACCTCCATAAGGCTTATTGATATTGCTCTTCTCTACCTTTTTTCTCTTTTGCTCATCTCCTTATCTTCTCACTGGTTTTTACTAATATATCAATCAGAAATTCCACATTGAAGTGACATTAGTTGTATAAACTGTAACATTTTTCTCTGAAACCTAATAAAGGCTTTGAGACCCAGTTTGAAGTCTGCAGTGTCTGTGTTTTGGTTTGGTTTCTCTGTGCCCTCCCCTCTTGTCCAGACGTCCCTTACATTGTGGTTTCTGAGTTCACATCTCTGTGTTGGGTTTGGCCTCAGAGAGCCTCCTCTCTCCCGTGCAGATTTGGAAAAGTGTGGTAATGCTGGTGTTGCTATTTGTTTTCCTAATTGGGAGTTGTGGTTGGCTGGGATGTGAGGTGAGGGAGCGTGTGGTTTAGTCCCTCAAGTCGTCCTGTCCTGACTGAAAATAAATGACCAACACAGGGAAGCTGTGTGTGTGTGTGTGTGTGTGTGTGTGTGTGTGTGTGTGTGCGTGTGTGCGCTCATTCTCCCCAGTGATGAGCATTACTACACCACACATTCAGATATTACCCCTGCCCAGTACTACAGATTTAATACAAATGGGAGTCAAAGCAGTGGTAAAAAAGAACTTGATTTATTTTTGAAAATAGATACTGGAATGATTGTACATATCAAAGACAAAAATACAATTTTTTGCTAGAAACAATTTTCCTTAGCTTGCATTGAAAACTTAACTGCAGCCATTGGTGAGCAACTGTACAAAACATAAAAACTTAGACTTTCTTTGGCATAAATTGGCAGTTGATTTCCACTGATGAGAGCGAATCCTTATGTACATGTATATAATATTTAAACAAAAAGAAAAGCACAGATTGAGCCCACACATCTGTAGATCAAAGGGCTAGTGGACAATTTGGATCACTTGCAATGAACCTAAAAACAAGGACATGTCCACATTGCCTGTCTGGCACTCAATATCTGCCAGTAATAGATAAAGACAGGCAGGTTATCCCAAACCACTGAGGAATTGGAGTTGCATGCAGTCTGAGTTGAAGTCAAAGTTAGTTAAAGATGATCTAAAGGCAAAGAATTAAAATCAGCATCTGATCCTATTCATTGCAAGTGACCACCATGGTGTCTGCTGCTGTTTCTCTTGTTACTTTGCCACTGGAGACTGGCTGGAGACTATCTATTTGTGTTTTTCAGGTTTGAGTGATTGACACAAACCTGCAGTCACTGAGACCCACTGGAAAAGATTTCCACCATATACATATAAATAATTTTATAGTGTGCAAACCGCAACTGCTAATCCCTCAGTACGAATACAAGAAATGGTACATGACTGAACAGAGTGTGTGAGGACTATTTTACATGTGCATACTGTACCTTTGTCTGTAGGGTAGAAGATGTGTATCAATGTGAATGTGGGGGATTTGGTACTGTGTATGTGTGTGTGGGTACAGTATGTGATTTTGTGTGTGTTTCTGTGTGATAACCATCCCTTAGACAGACTGGCAAAAAAACACACACACAAGGAACATTTAATAACAACCCTTTGATAAATAACATCACACAAGTTATTACATTTTAGGGAGCCAGCTTCCCAATATTTTTCCTGTGTTCATATTCAACCTCTTAATTGATTCTGAAACACCTTTATCTGCTTTTCTATTCTTTTTACAGGTTTTGAGTTTTTTCTCTTGTTGTCATGTTTGATAAATAGTGAGATGAGACCTATGGAAATATTACAAATGTGCTCGATAAAGTTCCATGACACAATGTCCTGTACAGTTTTATACATGGGAGGCTGGGCCAAACGCCAGAGAGATAGACATGTCTACAGTCTCAATGGCACTAAGAGAGAGAAGCCTACCTCCACCCAGGCGCTCAAAGGCCTCCTTAGTCCTCCTCTCACCCCAGTGACGTCTTCCTTCAGTCAGCCATCTTTCTTCCTGGCCTTCCCTCTTGGGTCCTACCATTTCCCAGGGATGGGTGTTCCACACTCGTACCACCCTACGTAGGTAGCGTGTGAGTTCCCTCCAATCTCCCCGAATTGGACGGGTTCCTGCCGCATTGCTCTGTAGAACCCTGAGACAATGGGCAGAGATACGATGAAGAACCCTGCCTTTTTTAGCTTAAAAAAGCAGTCTGGAGACCATTATAGTTGGATAAGCTGATCCCTGGATAATAATTGTAATAATGCCGGTAATTGTAATAATTTAAAACCATTGCAATACATTAACATTGGTTATTGGTTCATTGAGAAGTGAGGAAAAAACTACAGTGCTGGACCTTCATATGGAAGGGTTCTAGTGTACCCATGAAGGATAACTCTCAGTTCAGTACCTGGTCTGCTGGGTAGCTGGTCAGCCAGTAGTTGACTGCCTGTCCGTCCAGGAAGGAAGGAATCTACAAACTGGCAGTGGTCTTCTCCATGTCCAGTCTGGTCCCCAATGTTGTAGAACTTTCCTGAACACGTGGACAGGTCAGAGGTCAGAGATGAGAGATGAAAGATTGCAGGCCTGTGATTACAGGTTCTGATCCTTTGTGTTCTGCACAAAGCATTCCATTCACATACTGTTGTCTTGTATGTCCTCTGAATATGGCTCTTTATAGAAACTAAGACAGATGGACAGAAGTGTTGAAAGGAAGGTGCACAATAAGAAAGGTTGAATTTGAGGGAATTCAGTGGAACTGAGATACATCAAAGGAATAGAGTAGAATTATTAAAAGGCAACCAGTTTGGTGGATAGACACAGTTCATTCAAACCCCCTATATGGGCATACATGAACGCTAAGGCAAACACATACAGTCAGACAGACACTAGACAAACACAGGTAGACACTGACCGTTGAGCGAGTCGCTCAGGTAGATCTTGTATCTTAGGGAGTTGCAGATCTGAATGCCCACAAACTTGCGGTACCACGTTCTCTTCACATACTGCTTCCCGTTACACTCTGAGTACGCGTCAGCCTTAAAGGGGAACTGCGTCCAGATGGCATCTTTTCCTGAGAGGATAGGGGTTAAAGGTCAGGATATTAATGTGACAGGAACAAGAACAAGACGTTGATGAACATGAACAACAGCAGGAACAACAGCAGGAACAACAGCAGGAACGGTGTGTTTCAATGTGATACAGACGAGGGAAAAATATGAAGAGACCGAGAAAGAGCACTCACCTGAAACGTTCTCACTAACCCGAGGGTCCGCTACAGATGAGGTAGGGAGAGAACATTCCATTGTCAATCAGGATAAATTATCACATCAATATAACACCAGTAAGATGACCCCCAGAACACATCACATTATTTTGCTAGATAGTAAATGTGCAAATGGATCAGTGCCCTGTTGCCTTGATTTGGCCCCAGGAGAAAGCATTGATTTCATTAGGGCAAGGAGCCATTGGGCAAATCACTATATCAATTCTATCAGCACTGAAACTTACTAAAGGACTAACATGCAGTATGACTTTGTTTTCAGCTTGGAGAGCATTTTGGTCTGTGTGAAATTAGCTTATTGTGTTTACTCTCCAGGTTTATAATGAAGTATTGAGTGACTGTGACCAATGTGTTCTGGTCATGTTGCTGCTGTGCTTGTGTTGTGCAGAGGCCTGAGGAAATGTCTGGCAAACTGACAAGCCCCCTGGGTCTCAATTAGTCAAGCCCCAGTTGTAGCCAAGTGGTAGTTATGGCAATGGGGGGGGCATGTTGAAATCATTAGGCTAACAACAGGCTAATTATATTGCCCCTTAGATGCTAAGCTATGCTACAGTAATGGCTGGCAACTAATTAGCAAGCCAAACACATCTCCGAAAGGCTAAGCTGTAGGCCTACCATTAACAAGCAACGATTTTGCTGCAGTACACATTTAAAAGCTAACATGTGCTATCAAGGATCCCTTATGACGCACACCACTGAGTGGCTTAGCCAAACTTGTGTATAGCACACACTGGTTATTATATGACCTATGCTCACTAGGCTGGCAGACATTAGTCTCCCATGGCTATTTTCATTACATGTCCGGGTTTCTGCCTTCATATTGGATTGGTTTTCACAATCTCTGTGATGATAAAAGCAGGCTAATGAATGGTGGGCATAGGGTTGGATACTCACAGGAGTCGGATGGAGCTAAGTAAGCGTGATTTACTCGATGTTTTGGGTGTACCATCTTGGTTCTTGGACCTACCTGATTCTGTGCTGAAAGACACAGGCTCGCTGATTGGCCCTGTCCCGAGTTCATTCTTGGGTTTCACTTTAAACTCATAACTGAAAAAGAAAGGAGAAAGAGAAGTAAATTCATTGGTGTACCTAAGTCATTCCAAATTTTCATTTCTGATCGCCCCAGTGATGGATTTCTCAGAGGAGGAATGTCATTTTAATCGTGGATAGTAAATGGGAGATTCCACGTACACAAGAAAAGTGTGGGATGGAAACCCTAGTCACTCTTGTTCGCCATGATCGTAACTTTTCGTGGAGCTTAAGTTTATATTCCTCCCGATTCCAGAGCGGTGACACTTGATATTTTTATTCTCCAGACAGCCTTGAGTGCAGTCCAGTGCTCTCTCACACACACACACACACACACACACACACACACACACACACACACACACACACACACACACACACACACACACACACACACACACACACAGAGCTAATGGTTGTTCCATGTGCCATGTTCAGATGTTCTGGCTGTCCATCGGCCAGCAGACCGAGCCCAGAGGAAGGTTCTGGTGTATACTGAGTCTGTAGATGCAAGCCAGGCCTGAGCATGATTAAAAACCCAGTACACATGCCCAACCCTGCTCCAGCTATCCCTACCCAGTTAGCCATAACAACTCTTAGAACCAAAGGTGCAAAACAGTCAGGTAAGTGTAGGACTAAAGTCGATCCTCTGGTAATGCAGTAAGAAACACATTGTTTGATTATTGTGATATCTGTATTGCAGGGAAGATTGGTGGATGCAGAGATCAGAGGATGGGCTCATTGTCATGCATGGAATGGAATGAGAAAAGGTATGAAATGTTCCTTATTCCTCCCCATGCATTACAATAAGTCCTCTGATTTCTACTTCCACCAGCCTCCCCTGCTTTATTAATGCCCTCTCTCTGGTTGAAAGTCTGCCACATCAGGCAGTGTAACTCTAACCATCTAGGTTCATGTGTGTGTATACAGTAGCCTACCTGCTCTCTGGTTTTAAATTCTCCACAGCTGTGTGTGTCTGGTTGGTGGTCAAGATGGATACCTCTTGTCCATTGGGTCCTTTGGTTGTGGAAATGACCTCATACTCTAACAAAGGAGAAGAACATCCACACAGAATGTTTAATCACACAAACGCCTCTAACATTTGATCCATGCTTTATGAACTTTGGCTTTTTACAACATTGTTAATATCATACAGATGTGATATTAAAATCTAAATTGTGCTGTGTCTTAATGAGACAAATGTAAAACTTCAACACAAGACACAGGGAATTTGGGTGGGGTTGACCAGGACGCCTTGAGAGGTTGGGCCCCAAACGTTCGACAACATGTGGTCCCCACCTCCGTTATAATTGTATGGACACATAAAATAATTGAGCACAGATGGAATTTCATAATACCGTAACAGAGTCTAACAGAGTCTAATGAGCAGCTCATGTTAAAAGACTGAACCCTTCCATGACCATGACACCACCCTGTCTCTCACACTCGCGCGCACACACACACACACACACACACACACACACACACACACACACACACACCTGTGGTATCGTTGTCTGCTTTCTCCCAGTCTAAGATGACGAAGGAGGGGCATCCCTCCACAGTCATCACAGTGAGGTTGGAGGGGGGTGAGCGGGGGGGTCCGGTCACGTTCTGCTCCCCTCCCTCCTCCTCGGGGAAGAAGCTGAGGGAGTTGGTAATGGAACACGGCTCATCAGGCTTCTTATCCGTCTTATAGATCACATGAGGGGCTGCAGACAACGAGGGAACGACAACAAGGAAAATGACCAGGTGGAAATGAATACAGATCATGAGTTTAGGTGTTTGTTGGAGGGACCAGGTGACACAGGCTGTAAAGATGCTTTACCTACGAATCTCTTCTTGCCCATGACATCAACCTCTGAGGCTGGCAGAGAGCTGAACACAGACGAGTTGTCCCCCATGTCAAACCGACTGCCTGCAGTGAGATAAAGAGGGGGATGAAACGTTAGTGGACTGTGTGACAGAAACAGTGTGGGTTTGCATTCATCTTTTGTTGGACCAGTGTGATAAGGTGTGTGTTTGTGTGTGCTGTGAGAATATTCAGGATTGTGTGCATGAGTGTAGTGTAACTGGATGTGTGTGTGTGTGAGTGAGTGCTCTGAGAGGAGTGTATTGTGTGATGATGTGTCAGCATTCCCTGGCAGCTCTCTTTGTCCTCAGTTCACAGCTCTGGCTCAGGCCTAGGCCAGCACCTGCTCAGGCCTGGAAGACTCTCTCTCTCTTTCTCTCTGCACACACACACATGCACGCACACATGTACGCACACACACACACACACACACACACACACACACACACACACACAGAGACACGCGCACACGCACATACACACGCACACACGCACGTACACACACACACACGCACACACGCACACACACACGCACACACACACACACACACACACACACACACACACACACACACACACACACACCTGCCTCATCCAATGCCAGGTTAAGTAAATATCTGCTCACACCATGAAAGTACGAGTGCTCATTCTCAGGCCTGTGAACCCAGATGCACTCTCGCTCACACACTGTTTAAGTCAGAGGTAGGCTGCTTTCAGAGTTGATTTACACACAGTCACTCTAACACACATTATCAAACATACAATTATTTCCGAAACGTCTCTACATGACACACACATACACACACACACACACACACACACACACACACACACACACACACACACACACACACACACACACACACATAATTCAATAAGGGACAACCTTCGGTTCAATCGTACCGTTAAATGCCGGGGCAAGTGTGGTTGTCAGTTTGCGCTCTTGTTTGACAGGCTTGGCCGTCACAAGAGGGAATGGCTTCAAGATGGAGGCCTTGTCACCCTGCTTCAGGTCCATGGGTTTATCTGAGGACAGAGGAGGAGGGGAGCAGGCTCAGTCATATGTAAAATGAGACCGTCTGATGTTTTTGAACTACAGTTGTGGTCATCTGCTCCAGTCATCACCCAGCGCATCTCTGAGTGTTTTTCCTACCGAGAGATCAGAGATTCATGTTGCATCGCAGAAGTGATGTTTCTTATAAAGGAAAAAAGGTAAGCCAGAAAACACAAGCGAACACAGAAGCAGGTACACAGGCGTGTGCTTGCGCGTGCACACACACACGCACACGCACACACACACACACACACACACACACACACACACACACACACACACACACACGCACACACGCACACACAAACACACATACACACTCACACACATACAGTACGTGCCTCACCCACACACAATACATGAGCACAGGTGTCCAAAGCAGTGAGTGTGCTTTTCAGAAAAGACCAGCACAGTAGTAAATCTGAGCTGCATGGAACAAAGTTTGTTAATGATGAATCATTCACATGAGGGCAAAATTAAGTAGTGCAAGTTGCTTTTGTGACATGTGCTGTAGTGTTTTCCATTTGTTTTTACACAATGATGGTCACTGTTGCCCTCACCCCTGGTTGCCTTGTCCCCTGGTTTCCCCACCAGGTTGGGCCTTTTGTTGACAGGAAGAGAGGGACGCAGAACTGCAGAAGAGCCTGGGAAATAGAGGCCATGGCAGGGTTAGGAACTATAACAGCACTGGAGCCCGCTGGTGTGCACTGAAGAGAGGTCAAAACTGTTAACTGTGGATGAATACTGAGCAACACTGAGAGGGAGACAGAGAGGGAGAAAAAAATTAAGAGGACAGAAGCACGATTATTGAGTGGAGAGTGAAAACTATGACTGAACAAGAGCAACAATAGGATACAGATTGGACTTGAGACCTTAAAAAGTCTCTTGAGAATTCCCAATGCAGTGTGTGCGGCCATGGTCTATGACTAACACAAACCACGTCAACTTTTAATAACCTCAAACCATAAACCAACTTTTACCAGCTCCCATAAAAAAAAAATAACTGAAGCAAAGAATAACAATCAGAGGATCTCAAAAATCATACAAGGATTCTAAAAAAAGGTTAGCAAAACTCATAACATTTTACGAATGTTCTTATACAGTATCTCTCTCAGAGAGAAACTGCAGAAACCTGCTCTCAATTAATCCTCTGGAACAACCAGGCCAAATCCTTCACAATCACTGTATTGTTCTTGCTTCCAGAAAGGATAGGATGAAATAAAATACAACCCAGGGCCTGAAACAGCCAGCTCAGATTCTCTACTGCTTTTTTTAGCCTTTAAAGGATGTTGGAGCTTCGGCCGGCTGAGGGGCTAACAACAAGGACAAAGTGCAAAGCTATGAGATAAAGACCCATGTGTAACAGACTCAGTATGGGTCCTAGGACCCAGAGGACAACACGTGGTCTTTCTTGAGTGCATATGCTGGACAAACAGATTGTCTCTATTGCCTTTGTTGTGTCTGGCACCATCTTAGGGTTGACTTGGGGATGATTTTCATGGATGGTAGAGAACTAGGTTTGTTCTATCCATTGTTCATCTATGGCATTGGGGGACCACCCGGCTTGTATCTGATCCTCATTCCTCAGGTTCTAAGGCCCTAGATAGTGGTATCTAGGGGGCCCATCTCATCACCTCTTGGCTCTCTCTTATCTTAGAGAAGGATTTGTGGTCACGGTGGTGTCCTCAAAGGGTTAAAATCTTAGAATGTTCTTCAGCCCTCCGTGTTGAGCCAAGAACAATTCATAAATATTACCCCAGGCTTGTGTCAAAGCCCAGGCCCAGCTGGACATGACCCCTGCATGCCTGCCACTCAGTATAAATCCCTGATTTCTGCCAAAGAGCACAGATGAGCAGAAGTGATCTGCCTACAAGCCAAGCCCTTGCTAACTCTGAGCAAGCCAATAAGGTAATTACAAATATGAGCTAACCCTGGACATAACTTTTAAGTGTGTCTTTGGCTAATTCTGTGTGTAACATATTAGCTAATGATAAACATTCGCAGACAGGATGCCCAAGTTAACATTATGCATTAGCAGTTACTGTCACTTATGTACGGTATGCCAAACAACAATGGCAACAAACAACCTGTAAGGGGGTAATCCCATAAACTGTAAGCATAGCATGAACTATTACTGTCAGTTGCTAACATTACACTGAGTCCTTTGAAACAGTTCAGAGAATAGAAGAATAACATGTTTTTGGACTGTGGAAGGGAAAACCTTTGTGGACATTTTGTTGACCTTGTGTCATCACCATGAGCTCATTCCTCCACACTGGACAGGAAGTGCAGTCATAGGGAAGTAGGATGTGATGTCCCCAGAAAGTTCTGTTTAACATCCTGGATTCTACAGATGGGGTTTGGGTGAGCCAGATTACTCACAACACCCACAAAACTCACTCTGAACCTTCTGGGTGCCAAAAGCCTCACCACTTCACTGTTTTACCACGTTGTGAAGTGTGACCTTTAACAGCGGCAATGTTTGTGCTCTGGTTTCAGTCAGATTCTCTCCTCTGTGTCAAAACACTGTGCTTTAGTTCCTCCCTAGAAAAATATTCTTTGAGAAATATTCCACTGATATTGTTATTATGGTTGTTGCAACACACTGAAGGGACTCATAGGCGTGATCCACTACACCCCCCACTCTGCTCAAGAAAGACTGGATACAGTTATACTGGAAATAGAAGGCACCACAAGCTTTAACTAGTTCAGTGGACATTCATAGCAGAGCTACATTAAATCAAACATAAAATGTGCAGGACATACAGTATGAGAGACAACACAAGATGGCGTTGAGAGACAAACATGAACACCCATCTTGTATGGATTAACCTAAAGCTACCCAAGCTTTAGGACATAGATGGGACTAACGGACATCACACACATAAACCCAAGATGACATTGACATCACCATGACCAGATTATTTTTTTTTTTTTGAAAGGGCTTCAACTGAAACCTTTGATTGGACAACTCCCAAAAATGTGCCATTGAGAGTTGTGGCGACTGATTTTCAATGAAATTGGGTGGGCAGATGAGAAAGAGGGTGTTATTGTTTCAGTAGAGCAGCTTCCAGTGAGCCCTGAGACTCCTTGAAGACCTCTGAAACTGTCCCAGTTTCACGATACAACAGACACCAGCTGTGACATGTGAACTGAATTAGTAGAAACTCTCCAGACCTTCACTAATGCCAAAACTCAACTAGTGCTCAATTACTCTCGGTCTGGACATTATTAACCAGAGCTACTGGGCTACGGCCAGACGTAAGTAAATCAGTTAAGAATCAGTTATTGATGGAGGGAGAGTATTCAGCTTCAGCCATGTTTACAGCAAAAATGATGACAAAGAAGACACTGGCAGGCCCATTATAGACATTGATCAAGACTGGACAATCACACTGATAGACAAATGCTGTCAAATCACAGAACAAAAGCACAGGGTGGGCTGGCTGCAAGTGAGACAATGGTATAGCTTGAGGAGACGGATTAGTGGGTGAGAGACACTCAGAAGTAATCATCTCTTTTTTTTTTACCCAGTCTCTTTTGGGACCACACGACAGGTTTGGGAAGAGCAAGGCCCTTATGGTGCTCTCCGTCGGCTGTTGGATGGAGAAGAGGGCTTGTTAAACATATCTGAGTGCCTAGTTAACACGCTGAAAACATTCTAAAAACATGACAGGACATCTCAGGGTGAGCCCTGTGGGAGGGGATTCAAACCAAGGTAGAAGGAAGGAAGGTTAGGGAAGTTTCAGGAGAGGTCGTATCTATGTGTCTTTCGCAACAAGCATCATCTAATCCAAAAACAACCGCATCAGGTCAAAGTCAACAACACAATCTCATCTGAGAATGCTGGTTTGTCCTCCAAGAGTATACACATGTCTGGTGTTGATTTGTGATCATTCTAAACCACCTGGGCTGTGAGAGATTTAGAACATTATCTCCCCATTATCTCTCTCTCTCTCTCTCTCTCTCTCTCTCTGTCTCTCTCTTTATTGTCGCTCTCTCTCTCTCTTTATTCTCTCTCTCTCTTTCTCTCTCTCTCTCTCTCTTTTTATCATCCCTCTTTCTCTCTCTCTCTCCCTCCCTTATTCCCTCTCTCTCTGAGAGGAGGACAAAGCGTATAGTAGGGTTCTGGAGGGTGTCTGTGTGACGTGCTGTGGTGGCTGCCCAGTGCTTAGCTTGGCATGTCTGGCTTGGCATGTCTGGTTTGGCATGTCTGGTGTAAATGTGGTGTGTGTCCTGGCCAGAGCGCCAGCCAGCCATCCCACCGGGCCGGCCGGCAGGAGCATAAATCACGTTAACGACTCTGACCCCTGAGACGCTGAAGTTCCTCGAGGTGCAGCCGTGAAACACTTGCCAAAGAGGAGGGTCTCGGAGCGCACATGTGGCAGAGCGTGAGAGACAGATGGACAGAAGGAGAGGGGAAGGAGAAAGAGAAGGAGGAAGGAGAGTGAAGATATTTTAGCAATTTTAGCGTGGAGTGGACCATACTCTTTCTCGCTCTCTCACACACACTCACTCACACACACACACACACACACACACACACACACACACACACACACACACACACACACACACACATACACATATCCTGCTCTGTATAATTGGCAGACAGTGTACATTCTCTGAGGTAGTGCAGGAGAAACAAAGAGGAAGAGGAGGAGGCAGTGAGTGTTCCATTACCCCCTGGAGTGACGGAGGTCAGGGAGGTGTTTGTGACCCTGGGTAGAGAAAGTGGTCTGATGCCATTAGGGGTGGAGTAAGAAGAGGCTCGGCCACGAGACGACGTCGTGTTTCTGGCTGCCATGGTGACAGAGGAGCCTAGAGGAGAGCGGGGGACAGCGCCAGTCGAGGGTCTCACATTGCCTGTACCTAGATGAACAGAGAGAGGGGTGGGTGGGGGGGTTAGAGAAAAGAAAAAAGGGGGGGTTCCAACCCCCTGGACACAAGCAGCCCTGGATGGATAAAATGAGTCGATGATCAATGAAAGGAATGGAAGATGAAGATGAGGAGAGGAGGAGTGAAGTGAAATGAGCTTGGATGGAGATATGAGAGAAGAAAACCTGGCTCAAACAGCCCTCGTTGCTGTGAGTGATCAGGGATGGGGAGAGTGTGGCGAACTGAGGATGGAGGTAGAGACAGGAGGGATGGAGTATGTTGTAATGGAGTAGGAGGAGGGGATTGGTCGGAGGAATATGAGATCAGCCGTGCATCACAGACTGAGATGAGCTGCAGGGATAAGGGTTGAGAGGTCAGACACGGTGAAGGGGTGATGTACAAGGACCAGGATGAAGTTGCCCCTTGGACACTGATCTAAAGAAGATCCTTTCTCCCCCTTATGGTTAGATTCAGATTGCAGGAGGGTAAGCTGATCCCAGATCACTGTACATGGGCAACTTCTACCCACAGCACTGTACAATCAACGCTCCAGAGGACTGATGAAGGTGGAATTATAGCATGGGGAAGCCATGGGGTCATCCAGTGATTGATGGACAGCAGTAATGACCAATGAGAAGTTTGGGGTTTCAAGAGGCTGGATAACAGAGATGGTGATGAGACAAATGGAATCTTGTCATCGTTACCCTGGTTGTTACTATTGGCTCTCTCTGTGGCCAGAGCGGGTCGTGGCAGAGGCTTTCCCACCTCTAATGGGCTGGGAGCTGTGTGAGAGAGAACTTTAATTTTTTATTTGGGGCTTATAGGTCCAAATGCACTCTTGAGCTAAATTATTAAATCAATTGAGCTTTTGCTTGAGTACATGCTAGATGGTCTTAGACTTAATGATCTAGGTATATACAAAAGGACAAGTACTTTCAAAAACTGTTTTCTTTTACCCAACCCCTAGTTTAATCAATGTTTGAAAGCCAAACATGGGATGGGAGTAAATTATTGTAGAGAGTGAGACCTTTACCAGTAGTGGTCGCTGGTTTCTGGATGACCCTAGCTGTCCCTGGCTGTGGCTGTGGCTGCGGCTGTGACTGCGGCCGTGGCTGTGGCCGTGGCTGTGATATTGGCTTTGGCTGTGGCTTTGGCTGGGGCTGGGGCTGGGGCTGGGGCTGGGGCTGGGGCTGGGGCTGGGGCTGGGGCTGGGGCTGGGGCTGGGGCTGAGGCCTGGGCTGGGGCTGGGGCTGGGGCTGGGGCCTGGGCCTGGGCTGGGGTTGGGGCCGGGGCCGGGGCCGGGGCCGGGGGTGGGCCTGGGGCTGGGGCTGGGGCTGGGGCTGGGGCTGGGGCTGGGGCTGGGGCTGGGGCTGGGGCTGGGGCTGGGGCTGGGGCTGGGGCTGGGGCTGTGATATTGGCTTTGGCTGTGGCTTTGGCTTTGGCTTTGGCTTTGGCTTTGGCTGTGGCTTTGGCTGGGGCTGGGGCTGGGGCTGGGGCTGGGGCTGGGGCTGGGGCTGGGGCTGGAGCTGGGGCTGCGGCTGGGGCTGGGGCTGGGGCTGGGGCTGGGGCTGGGGCTGGGGCTGGGGCCGGGACTCGGGTCTGGGCTCAGGTCTGGGCTCTGGCTCGGACCGCGCCTGGGCCTGGGCCTGACCCCGGTGTCTCTCTCCATTTCGATGGTGCCCAGACACAGGGATTGCAGGGATGGGTAGTGGGAGGGTGGGCAGGAGCCAGGGGGAGGCTTGGGGGACATCAACGGTGGGAGAGGAAGCAGTTCTGAACAGGTCTGCAACTCCTGGGTTGGGTGAGAGAGGAAAGAGATACCTTGATGCTATAGAAATAGCATCAGATAGAACATACAGTACAGAGAATGCAGTTCTTTGACACATTAGAAAGAGAACAGAAATAGGATACATTAGGAGAAACAAGACAATGATAGACAGAAGACAGAAGAAGCTTGATTCTCACTAGAATGAGGAATTATGGAAAACAGGGAACAGGATAATGGTTTTAGGCTGGGCCTAAACTTATACTAGACCTAGACTAAACCAACATCTAAAGGATGAATTCTCCCTGGCACAAGTCTGATAGAGGGGCCCAGATTTCAAAGGAGAGGAGACCATATGGAGCTGTTTGCAGTGTAACGACCGTGTTACTACACACAGACGTTGCTACCAGGCCCTGGATACCTGTGAGCGACGGCCGTCCAAATCCATTGGCTGTGCCTCTGGAGGATTGTGAGCCATGAGGTTTTAATGGGGCCTGATTGATCACCTGCCGTGGGATTTCAATGGCCATCCCTGATTGATTGTTCAATCCGCTCAGATGTTTTACCTCAGCCTCAGGGTGAATGCAGTAGAGCAGATATGAGGGCATCTCAGGCCTTTAGTACCACTATTCATCTGCATGGCCATGTAGTGTTTATGCCACTGTACCTCAGTTAGGATCAGGGAGAGTGGTATGGTACAGTAGTTGATAGTGGTTCAGTTACGTAACATAACAATTGGTACCTGGAGTCCAACTCATTTTCAGGTGATGTAACCAAGGGACTGGTTAGAGCTACTGTAAAGCACAGGTCGAGAGAGAGAGAGAGAGAGAGAGAGAGAGAGAGAGAGAGAGAGAGAGAGAGAGAGAGAGGGAGGGATGTGGTAAGAAAGGATATAATACATTAGAGACAGGAAGACAAGCTCATAAACGATGTGATCTTGGTTGATCTGGAGTGAAGGGAAGTTACAATAGGAAGGAGGTGTTCAGAGTAGAGTGAGAATATGAGAAAAAAGACAGGAACATCTCAAGAGGGATCTTCAAGTCTCTGTTCCTGTTGGAGAGAAAGTGGCGTACTGTAGCATTTTGTAGAGTGTCATGCAACGTTGTCATGCAGACTTGCACACAATCTAGATTGCAATTGGCAGGAAGCAAAGCACCTGGACTGACAGAAACACTTTATACATGATGGAAAGGAGATTGTGAGGATGAGAATCAGATCATTCAGAGTACTGTCTGTACAGTCATGAATACACACATACATACATGATAAACAGTTATACTGGGAAGAATAGGGTATAGTATGACAGTAATTCCACACAAATCCAATATATACTAGTATGAGGATCAGATAATGATGGACAGACAAATGGTAAAGACATTAGAGACAGATAGAGAAAGACTGAGAAGACTGAGAAAGATGGCCGACACTTTTTTGGGACATGACTGATGAGAAACGCATTGCGTGAACAAGCAGCGCCTTTGCAATGTGCTCAGTGTGAGTCAAAAGTTGTTCATCCTTGAAGCCAACGTGCAGACCAGGGGTATTCACATCCAGACCTCAAGCTCTGCAACACTGCTTGGTTTCAAAACTGGGAGACCGGGTGAGTGGTCTAGGTCTCTAGGGCCAGATTTGAATACCTCTGGGCTATACCATGCTACAAAACCGCTATGTTATCATAGCAACCTACCTCCACTTTCATGGCAGTTATCTTCTGCGTTCCAGGGGAGAGGGGCTTTCTACTTACTGAGTACATGCTAATCTTACTCATGCAGCCAATTATAAACAAGAGTCCTCGGCAACCCCACCCACCCAGCCTGTAATTGGACGCAGCCAAGCTGACTGACAGTGAAGCAGCTTGTCTCGTAACAGAATATATTGTTTCTCTGTTTACCGATTGGCTGGCGGTGGGGCACCAAAAGTCCTGGCATGGGCAGAACGTCCTGTCTAGTGGAGGTTGGAGCTGAGGAACATAATGTATATCAAGAGGTCTGTAAAGAGAGATCCTATACCCTAGAGAAAGTAGCAAGCCTGTAGTGAATGTAAAACGGTGAGTTCTTAAAGGTTTCCTAAGGAAAAAGAAAGAGACATGTAACGGTCGGACAGACAGGACATAGCTTGGACCAGGAGTTTTTCCTGTTCATGCGACCTGACCAGGAAAAACCTCAGGCCCTAACCATAGGTCATGAGGGTCATTACCAAAGGTTGTCCTTGGAACTAGAGGGAAGTTGGGTTTCCGGAAGAGGGGCAGTCTGCCCTGGGTCCTGTTATGGAGAACTGATGAGGGCAGAAGGGGAGACATATATCAAAACATGTACAATATTATCACTACTCCCCTGGAGTGTCCTGAAAGAGACAGTGAGGTGCTTTGAGAGAAAACTATATCCACACAGTGTGTACAGGCTCTGTGCAGTGCAGTCAGTGTAATGGATGATTCAACAAACTGACTATCCTAGATCATACTGTAGGTACGTATTTAGCTAATCACATCATCATCCACATAGGCAAAACATTCCCATTTGTACACGTCAGCGTCTCTCCACAGTCCCAGCGTCTCTCCTCACCTAGAATTAAGACTGCGGTTAGCAAAATTAAGATTAGGAGATTATAGTGCAGGATTGACACATGCTCAGGTCCTGCCTGCAGAATGATAAATCAAAAGTCTCGTTAACATTCTTCCAGTGCTGACTCTTAAAGCAGGGTTCAGTGACGAGGGCTGAAACAGACGTTTCTGAGTAGCGATAAATCACAGTGTCCTGTAAAATCTCTGCTGTGATATTAAAACAGGGTTCAGTGGGTTTAACCAAAGCAGAAGCGTGTCTCTATTGGCTTACCCTGGCGAGGAGGAAAGAAGGCTCTCGGGCCCGCCATGATGGGTTTCTGTGTGGAGAAAGACAGGGAGAGAATCAAAACTCACCTTAGTTCAGAGAGCTCTCTCTCTCCCTTCACTCTGCCTCTCTCTTCCTCTCTATCTATCTCTCTCCCTCTGTTACATCACCCCATGCCCCTTTTCTCTGTGTCGAATCAGTAAACTCTCTGGCGGGAAGCTTGTTATTCCAACTTTCCCTCAGGAAGTGCCAACGTTGCGGCTGATGCTGTGCAGCTGTGCGGGTTTATGAGTGGGGGGCCGGGGGCACGTGAAACGGCAGGACTGCACAGTCACAGAGCACAGCCAGAAACTCAGGGCCAATGCTACTCTCTCTCTGTCCTCTCATGGCTTCTTCTCTGTCCTCTCTCCTCTCCTCTCTGTCCTATCTCCTCTCCTCTCCTCTCCTCTCCTCTCCTCTCCTCTCCTCTCCTCTCCTCTCCTCTCCTCTCCTCTCCTCTCCTCTCCTCTCCTCTCCTCTCCTCTCCACTCCTCTCCTCTCCTCTCCTCTCTTGGCCTGGTCAGCTCTGGCTGCAGTGTAGCTATTTCCATTCAAGGGGTGGGATGGAAAGAAAGTGCTCCAAACAGTCCTTAAACCATATTACACTCACCAAGGCACACTACAGACTATCTAAAGCATATTACAGACTTGCCAAAGAACACTGCTCACTCTCTAAAGAACATCTGAGGCACAATACTAGACAATAAGACTTGTGTCAACATTTAAACTCATCTATCTATACAACATTCAAACTCCCCCCATCTATACAATTACACTGACTGTAATCTCTAGAGCTGCACTTGAGTTAAACATAAATCAAGATCGAAATGTTTTCAAAGTGATAATGAATATCTCCAACACATACCAAAGGCTTAACAGGGCTGCGTGGTTTATAGGGTTTCTGCATGGGCTTCTCTGGAAAAGACAACACAACACAAGATAAATTAACATGTGGAAGCAATTGATGGAGCAACTGGTTATGCAGAGCATTTCAAACACATCTTTTACAACATGTGGATGTAACTCTGTGGATAACTGAGTTACCAGCGTTGGCCTCGCGTTGGTGAGGGCATGGTTATGGCTTGTAGGCTATAAAGTAATAGGTATGTTGTACTGTATAGGAGGTTTGCTGGAGAAGGGGTGACGTACTGTCCATGGTGTAGATAGCAGGTTACTGTGTATCATTACATTTTGGGGAAGAGGTTTGGGTGACGTACCGCCCGTATTGGTGTGGTTAAGGGGGAAGGATATAGGTGATGTACCACCCATGTGGGCGTGGTTAAGGCGAAAGGATTTAGGTAACATACTGCCCATGTTAGTGTGGCTAGGGGGGAAAGGTTTAAGTGACATACCGCCCATGTTGGTGTTGTGGATGGTTGGTTTGCTCCACACTCCACCGCGGTCCTCACTGTTGGGCCGGACTCCAAACTCATACGCTGTGTTGGGCTTCAGGTTATCAATGACTGTGTCACTGGTGGGGCACGTTTGGTAGGTCCACTTCCTGTTCCTCTCCCGGTAACGCACGGTGTAGTGTCTGTGTCAGAGATAGATTTTTTTTTTTATTACTGATATTAAGCATACAATAAGGTGTATAGTGATATTTGTGCCAACACAGCATTTTCACCAAATGTAGTGATTCTCCCCCATCTAAGATTCTGACCTACAATGGGACAACAGAGACATTGGAGACTAGACTGACTCACTGCTGTTCCTAAGGACTGGCGCTGTGCACCCCCAAAATGGAGGAAACTGATCTGAAACACACCATTGCGTGTCAGTAACCGTGGCGACGGCAGGGCTACAGATTCCTGTTACCTAGTTTTGAAGGCGTTCCGCTGGGGCACGACAGAAACAGACGTAACTGACATTAGAGAGTTTAAAAAGTCAAATTAAGCTTTTGTCTGCGAGTCAAAGCAGGGGTGAGGTCAAGCTTTCCAATTGCTTTTCCAAAGCCTCTCTTTCCACAGAGAGAGAGCAGGGGAAGGGAGTAGGGAAAGTGTGTTAGTGAGTGTGTCCCAGTGGTTGTTGTGTCGGATCACTCTTCTTCTAAACACCTGCAGCGTGGCCCTGTGGGTTCCTCAGCCAATAACCAGAGAGACTTCAGGGAGTCATGTGTTACAGTTATTCCATATGTACAGTACTAGAGAGCCTGTTGTATATGATTTATATGTGTATAAAGTGTGTATTTCTCAAGCTGTACAATGATTTTCAATAGTGTGGCGTGACTCTTTTTGGCACATCCGTGTGTGTGTGTGTGTGTGTGTGTGTGTGTGTGTGTGTGTGTGTGTGTGTGTGTGTGTGGACTCACCCGTCCTCCAGACAGTCCTTCATGATGTTCCCCTCGTAGGGTGTCTTCAGAAAGGTTCCCCAGGACAGGAGAACAGTGGTGGGGGTCACTGAGCCTATCACCAGGTGCAACGGCTTATCCAGGTTCACCTTGCCTGTGGGGACATGTCATCTATTCATATCTATTGCATGTGCATAATGCTTCATACATGAATTAAGCTAATGTATTTCAGTTTTGCCCTGCACTATTGCCCCCTGCAGACTGAATTTAATGATTGGATTTTAAACAGTGTACCTTACCTGTGCACTGTTTCTTCACATCGTTGATTGGTATGGGCTGGACAGCGATCAGGTACTTGGGCTCAGCATCTGAAAGCAAGAGGGGCGATTTAAGGGTCAGCAGTTTTGGGGTTTACTCCATGGGCCTCCTTTTGCATGGTCTCGCATATGACCTCGGAGAACATTCCAGAGAGGAACAGGACAGAGAGGTCTAGCTCTTGGGGGTGAGGGTCAGTGAGAGAAAAGATGGAGGCATGGGGTTGTTGAGGAGCCAGGATTGAGCCTCCACAGATGTGTTCTCTGTTAGTGAGGCATAGAATCTGGCCATGACTAAAAATGTAGAAATACAACACACATGTGTACCACACATTCTCTAGTTTTGATCACGCACACGCACACGCACACGCACACACACACACACACACACACACACACACACACACACACACACACGCGCACACACACACACACACACACATACACACACACACACACACACACACACACACACACACATACACACACACACACACACACACACATAGGCCTCACCAATTTCGGTCTCATAGGGCTGGCCGTTCTCTGGCAGCTGGATGAACTGTTTGGAGAACATGCTGCTACCATAGCCCAGGATGTATCCCTCCAGCTTGGTGTCGGCGTTGGGCTTGACGAACTTCATCACAATGGTGTCACCAGTGGCGTTGATCCGCACCTTCATGTTCTGCCGTCTCACTGAGAGGAGACGAGGACATACAATGTGTCTGGGCTGTGGATTATCAGTGATCAATGAACAATCAATGAATGAAGTATGCAATTTCTTTGACTATCTTCTACTTTTCACGTTCTTGCTCAAACGCACATGCACACAACCTGACAGAAGTGTTACAGAGGCTGTTACTGGTGCAAACTGGCAGGTTATAGGCCTCGTTGAGAACAGAAGTTAGAACAGGGAGTTCTTACAGAGACACAAGCCTATGTGTTCTCTCTGGGCTGTTCTAGTTAGTGAACAGTGTTGGTTATATTCCTCAGGGATTATAAGAGGAGAAGTACCTATTAACACGTTTTATAGGGTACCTACTGGGTGCTAATCCTTTTTTATAGTTTCAACGGTTTATATATTAAATGTTGATTATATGCTACTTACAGATGTCATATACATGTACATGTTGCCACCAGAATGAGGTGTTAGTGGGTGCCACAGAAACCAACAGTTGATGCCTTGAATTTGTCAGTAGTTTACAGACTATCCATTTAAATATGTGCAATAGGAACAAGAAGCTAATTAGCTGACAGAGTGCTTGTGTTGGTTTTACGGGGGGAAAATGTTTTGGGTAAAATAACCCAAAATGGTAATAGACACACAAACACAAATGTGTTGGAGCCCCACCATGTCCACATCGCTAGCCGAGGGGTCAGGTAAGAATACAAACTGGAGAGAGAGGCAGTAGACCAGGAAGTGTTTACTGGGAGAGAGGCTGTAAGGACTCAAACTGGAGTGTTTACTAAGTGAGAGACCGTAGGCCAGGAATCCAACTGTGAGGATGTGGCTGGAAAGTTGTGAGGGATTGGCAAACATGTGCAGCTCAGAGACTGATAATATACATTGAGTTATATGTTGGCAGACACAGTTCTAATAGAATAAGATGCGCTGTTTGTGCTTTCAGGGCAAGTGTTCTCCTTTCAGATTTCTTCTAAGAGCCACCAGAAAAAAGTTCAGATTAAATAGGGTAACCTTCTTTGAAGCTGAACTTACACATACTGCCAGAGGCCGCCAGAGACAAAGACATGATGGAAACATCTTTTAAAAAATAGTCTCTCTCTCTCTCTCTCTTTCTCAGGCATTGCCAGCTGTGTGTTTCCTATCAAAACTGCATTTGTTTTGTTTCTCCAATATTTCTGATAAGATAGAGGGATAGGCTCCTGGGAAAGCGGTTCTAGTGTATGAAACATTAGGAAACTTCTGGCAGTGTCTTAAACTCTAAAACAAGCAAACATTGGCTAGGTCACAACAACCTCCTCCAAATCCAAAACATTTGGCCCTCACACATCGAGGACTATTAGGGCTATCTGAACTTCGAGAGAAAAATGAGCAAAGGTTCAAAAATGGATAGAGTCATAACCTCAATAATGAATCAACCGCAGAGGAAAACTGTTCACAGCCAACTGACCAAGATAGATTACACAACTCAACTCACAATAACATACAGCAGGTTAGAGTGCCTTGTTATCATTGGATAAGGTTATATGAGACAGAGGGGATTTAGAATGTAGAATGAAACTCTTCAAGTTCAAACCAGTCAACATGTCATCATGTTTACCACAGATCTCCTGAGCAGACTTAACCTCCATAGCGATTAGAGAGGTTGAAGGTCAACCAGGTTAAATGGCCAGCAGGCAGGAAAATCCTCCAGGTGGTAGTACAGTGTCAACATCATATTTCATAAACACACACAAACATACATGCACAAGCACACTCACACACGCCTTGGGCCATACTGAGGGCAGAAGACCACAGGTCTGTACATACCTACCCTATCTCCAAATTATTAGGTTCTGTGTGATCATTTTTGTAGACCTGGAAATACGATCTTGGGGATCGTAATACCAAATGTTTTGAGGTAAAATACGTAAAAAACTTAAGATACAGGCTAAGTGCAGTAGATAATCTGCTGCTTTACAGCATTCATCGTAAACAAGATGCCAACAGATATGTTCATCTGCCCATACTCTATGTGGAGGAGACACGCCTGTCAATGAGTCGGCTGCTCAAGTCTGTCCCAGACTCGATTGCTAGTTAGCTACTTTCCTCTCCTAACAACACCATACAGTACAGTAAGTCTGCAGCAACCCATAATACATAGTGTATTTGTGTTTTTTCCTGGAAAAAGGCCGGACCAGGTAGAATTGTGTTCTCACTCGTAAAGAACCGCACCACGGTTGACTTAGTTTCGGCAAACTATGGTCCGACTGTTTGGTGCCCACTCAAGTTTATGGAGTGTTCACACCTGTCCGAATGATCCGAACTTAGCGTTTGGTAAGTCTGCACCAAACAAGGTAGGGGTGAAAGCGCACTAAGATACTGTAGTCATGACAGCAGCAAAGGGTTCAGTTGAACATGAAGTAGAACCAGCTCTGTAAGGCAGTATGTCCTGATAGGGCTACAGTTTCCCCATGATAGGT
>NC_139666.1:17541337-17553837 GCF_951799395.1 Argentina silus | reverse complement strand
TCTCTCTCTCTTTTCTGTTTTTTTTCTACTCTTGCAGGCTTATCCCCTCTCTCTTTTCCCTCTCTCTTCCCTCAATCTTCCTCTTTTCTCTCTCTCTCTCTCTTTTCCCTGTCTCTTCCTCTCTTTTTCCTCTCTTCTTCTCTTTCTTTTTCTTTCCTGTTTTTCTTGCCCCTTTTTCCCCTCTTCCTCCTTTTTTTCTCCCTCTCTTTTCTTCCCTCTATTTTCCCTCTCTTACTCTCTTATCCTTCTCTCATCCTCTCTTTCTCTCTCTCTCTTCCTTTATTTTTTTCTACAGGCTTCTCCCCACCTACCCTGCTTTCCATCCCTGAGGTCTTAAAACATTGTCTCCCTCTCTCTCACTCCTTCTTTGGAAATCTCTCTACCTCACTCTCTCCCTCCATTTCTCTTTATCCAGCCCAAAGTTGTATGGTGCTTGAAGGTCATATAGAGTTTCTGATCCAAAAAGAAGCAGAGGGAAGGGAGGGGTGTCCTATTATCCCTTATGCTCTGAGGACACACTCTCTCTCTCATCTTTCTCTTCCACTATGTCCATTCATTCTGCCAATCCCCCAAACAGATTTCAAACATGTGCGGTTCTGGCCACTCCACCGACCACTTCACAAACACGTGCGATCAGCCGTCTGCCCTGAGCACATCTGAAACATGCTGATTTGGCAACATGTAGTGTATCACAAAAAACGTGATGTTAGTGCTGTGTCATAAAATTGCCTTTGACGTCCAGGCTCATACACCAATGTTTACAACCATTGGGTCCAGTGTGTGTGTGTGTGCGTGCGTGCGTGCGTGCGTGCGTGCGTGCGTGCGTGCGTGCGTGCGTGCGTGCGTGCGTGCGTGCGTGCGTGTGTGTGTGGTTATGTATGTGTGGACATGCAAGTATGTATGCATGTGCTTGTGCTTGTGTGTCTGGGTCTGGATCCACACAGCCAAGACTCTAGTCCAGCAGCGCTCTGCCAAAACCAGGCCTTTGGGACAGGAAGTGAGTGTGTGTGTGTGTGTGTGTGTGTGTGTGTGTGTGTGTGTGTGTGTGTGTGTGTGTGTGTGTGTGTGTGTGTGTGTGCGTTGTGTACTTAATGTGTGGTTCCAAGAACTCTGCCCCTCAGAAGGTTCCATCCCACATGTCATCACACGAGACAGGAAGCTGAGCCTGGCCAGAGTAGGGTATGGCTAATCAAACAGGAAGTCCCTCAACACTCTGTCATATTGTGGTTAAAACTCATTAAGCCAATATCCATAAAGGAGAGATATGTGTTATGGTGCAAGTCTGTTTGCCTTGCCTCCCTCATAAACTTAAAAAAGAAAGCACATAGTCTGGTACATTTCCATTTGATCTCATGGGCTTGAAATTGCTCTTGTTCTTTTGCTTAGAAGTCCATGTTTATTGCATTAGTAAGCTATGGACATTATCTTGGACATTCCATACACCAAGGGGCTTAAACTGCTGGTTCAAACAGAAACCCCACCACCCACTTCATCTGCTGTCCTTTTCTCCTCAGCCCCTCTTCCTCCAACTCAACCCCCGCCACACCCCTTCTCCCCCAGCAATGCACCCCCCATCGTATCATACACACACACACACATACACACACACACACACACACACACATACACACACACACACACCACACACCACACATGACACACATGACACACATGACACACACACACAAACACACGCACGCACGCACCCACGCACACGTGACACACACACACACACACACACACACACACACACACAGTAATCACTGCTACGAAAGCCATAACCAAGCTCCGGGAACGGAAAGTCAGGGAAAACTCCCTCTTTACAACACAATGACATCTCTGTCCTTCTGTGCTGCTGGGTGGAGGTTTGTGTGGCTAGAGAGAGAGAAATGGAGAGAGAGAGAGAGAGAGAGAGAGAGAGAGAGAGAGAGAGAGAGAGAGAGAGAGAAAGAGATGCCGTTAAACTAAAATGACAAAAGCACTCTCCACTCTCCACTCTCCACTCTCTACTCTCCAAAGTTATGACCTTTAAAGTGAGAGTATAATACATACTAATAAGTTCTAAACCAGTCCCCTCCTGAAACCATTCTTCACCTCAGCTGTAGTGGAATGTGGTCTGTTTTGCATCAAGATAAGCATCTACTTCTCAGACACTGTTCGCAGTCACCCTTGACCCCTGACCTCTGTCCTCAACTACCAGGTGTGACAGCCGCAGGTGATCAACCCTCTTGAGGTCAGATGCACCCCCAAATACCTAAATACCCAAATTAAAAATGTGTCTCTCTCTCCCGCTCTCTCATCATCTCTCGTCTCTCCCGCTTTCTCCTCTCTCCCTCTCCTCCTCCCTCCTTCTCTCCCTCACCTCTCTCTCTCCCCCTCCCCCCCCCCCCCCCCCCTCTCTCTCTCTCTCTCTCTCTCCTCTGGATTTGTGAGGGACAGTACAGGTCAGACACATTGTTCTCGTTCTGCTTAAGTAATCATAGATTGGTCGTTCCTTCTCTCCCTTTAACAGCCTTTCAACACATCATCAGGCCCACCTGCCAACTAGCGCCACGCAGCCAGAAAACTGCACCGAGGCAGGGGTAGGGTGAGGAGCAATGGAGCGGTTAAACACACACACACACACACACACACACACACACATGCCTGATGCACAGTTAAGCTGGAGGAACAATAAACCATACACACTGGTGTGTGTACAGCCAAGCACACAGGGGAGGTGGAAAAATATAACTTCTATGCATACACTCACACATGCATGCAAACACACACACACACACACACACACTCATAGATGTTCCTATATAGACACGCAAGCACATATACACACTGTACACAGACACAGCTCCTGATCATCCCGGTCCAGCCAGCCCACCCAGCCCTCTCTCCCTCAACTGCCCCTGCCTATCTCTGTGCTGGGCCAAGTCTCAGTCATCTAGTCTCAGATTTACGGTCCCATCCGATAGTAACGAAGGATAAGAAAGATCATCTTGAGTCAAGTGGAAAAAAAAACGTCCCACCGACGACCTTAATGGCTTTCAACAAAACAAGATAGGACCGGCCCAATAATTGTGTTTATTTAGTTGAAATGTTCTCATTTAAGTTTATGGAGAATTTCTTTTCTGCCAGTCGGTGTAGGGAGTTGGAAAAAACGTTTGCTGTTCGTGGCCAAAAGCCGTCTGTATTTCACAGCTCTGTCGAGTCACTTGAGTCGGTAAGTTTCTCCACTTGGACCACCTTTGATTTGGAGAATGGAAAAAGAAAATGATTTTGATCTTTTCCATCTTCTTTTCCAAAACACTGGACCTATTTCATCTTGATGCCTGCTATGGAATGGCCAATTAAGTTCCACTGTTCCATCTCAGCTCATCATTGTCCTCCTCAGGATTCTTCAACTAACATTCCAAACCTCAATGTCTCATGAAGCAATTCTTATCAATGTGTGTCAGACACCAAAGAAATCAGAATTGTCATCACACAGTCTTTTTTTTACCAATACCTAAACACTCACTGTACCCAAATGTGTGCAGTTATTTGATGAAGTTTGGTATGTGCATGGTACTGTATGCCTTTGACAATGGCAGGGTGAATCCAGTGACCTCCAATCCTTTGAAACTGTTCCATTGGTGGAGATGTATCATGTGATTGGTTGGTAAACCCCAGCGTCCTGTCTGATTTTCCCGCCAGAAGTGAATATGTGTAGGAAAGAAATACACTCTACTATGGATTCAACATCAGGAACACTGATGGCTCTGCACAGCACAGTGGAAAATATGATGTATGGAATGTTCCTTCAAATATTTACACAGTTCCTCAAAGGTACGCCACACACACACACACACACACACACACACACACACACACACACACACACACACTTGCGCAAGCACACGTGCACTCGCATGCACGCACGTGCACACATGTGCATGTGTGTACACACACACACACACACACACACACACACACACACACACACACACACACACACACACACACAGCATTCCAGGCCATGAACAGTGGTCATCTTAACACCTCTTTAAACTGTAATTGTCTACTTGTACTCCCTTGTTGTGCATGAATAAATCACCAAGTCATGTAGAGTGCCTCCACCTACACACAATGCAGTTGTTGTTGTTGTTGTTGTTGACCAAACTTGATTTAAAGTCATATTCTTGATGACTACTCAATATAACAACCACATACACACTCACACGTGCACACCACTCCTCCCTCACGCTCACACACTCAGAGGCACAGGTGATTAACATCTGTTATCCACATCTGGAGAAATGTTTTGCAAACCACACTAAACTGCATCAGTGGCTTCCTGTAAGTAACCTGTACAACCGTAAACGCTCACATTCAAAGCAGTGTTACCTCACAACACAATCCAAGTTGTGTTTCTCACTCTGACCACTGGACATGGAGCCAAACCCCTAGTTTGACTATAATACAATGTTTCATCATAGTATGCAAAAACATGACGTCATCATGACGGGTGACAAAGAACCAAAACAACTTGCGACAGAGAGGCCTGAGTTATTGCCAGGGTTTTTACGGGAAGGCTACGTGGGGGGAGAGGAAGTGAGGGGGCTCGCGTTCTGATCGTAAGCGAGAAGTGTCAATGGGTTTCTAAGAGGTAGAGAAGAGAAGCCGCAGACTCAATGTGTTTCTGATTGTGTGTGCGCTGCTGAAAGCACCACGTCTCGCAGTGATAAATGACCTAATTACATGAAAAGCTCACGTCCACCACTGAGGGCTGTCACAAGAGAAGATAGTGGACAAATCCAGAGGCTATAAATATAGACCCAGCCACACACACACACACACACACACACACACACACACACACACACACACACACACACACACACACAGACACACACAGACACACACACACACACTGTAGGCGCTGACAGAGAGGAGGTCCCAATCCCAGCTGTCACACGCACACACCTCCTCCTGATTCATCGAGGGATGTCAAGCCAGCAAAAATAATCACGTATGTGTGTGTAAGGTACATAGCACAAGACAACATCCAGGGAACTCTCTGTCACTTCAAACACGGAGGAAAGGAAACTTGACTGAGAATGCGGAGGGCTGCGGCTTGGCCTCTGGCGTCTCCTCCGTGCTCCAGAGAGAGGAAACTCATCTAAAGAGGGAAACACACAGGCTGCTCATTCACAGAGCAATCTGGGGATTGTGAAGACAACAAACATATTAGTCATTGGGAGTAACACTTCCAAAACACAGGATGATGGATAGGATGATATATTGGGACATGAAGGACTAGGAAAAAATGACTGTGCTTAATAAAGATGAATTATCTGTGTAGATGAGTCTGAAACCAAGGCATCATTTACTGTCATCCACTAACATGGTTGAGGAAATCCATTGCTTAATGAGATATATACCAGTACTGTCGATCATATTCAGGAGGTAAATGAATGTGATATGATGCTGGTGGCATCAGAACAATCAGATCTGTCACTTGGAAGCAAATCATCTTCCACCATAGAGCATGTTTGGCACTTAATGACTATTGTCGAGAATAATGACATTTATATTCTGATTCTTCGAGTGTGTGACAAGGTGGTGTGGTGTTTTTAATCCCTGGGCCCAAGGAAGTTTTGTAAATAAAAGGCACACTCTCAAATCCTTGACATACCAGATGGTTAACCATTTATTTCAGTCTGAAATGGAGAGGGAGGCTTAGTCCATATGGGGAGTAGTTCCACCACCATCAGCACAATCTCTGTCTCTCAACATTACCTTGCCATCATGAAACATTTATACAGAGTGCTTTCATAACAGCCAAGAAACAGGGCTTATTGTGAGGAGTTGTTTGTCAGTTTTAGCTGGGAGGCGGCGGCCTGTTTGTCCTTGAGCAGGCTGAGTTCTACCATCCTCTACATGATGACAGGGAGCATCTGGACTCTAGGCAACCGCTGCCCCCCTCCCTCCCTCCCCCCCTAAGGGCCTCTTCTCAACAGTGAAGTATAAAACATTGAAAACATCAGGGCATTCAATCAGTTGGCTACATGCCTTGAGCTTGTGAGGTGAGTGACACAGGAGCAAAAATGGAGTGCGAGAAAAAGCCCACTCTCCCACCAAATACCCCCGCCAGGATGGCACTTTGTGAGTGGCAGGGCAATGTCCCTGCAAGGATCAACAGCAAGTCATGGATTAGCCATATAGAGAAGGGAGGCCTCCTTCACAATAGCTAAAACAGCTACAACAATACATTAAGCAACACACATTTATGGTCAGAAATCAAAAAACAGACCCACACAGTGTTAAAGTCATCTACAACACCACACGGAAAATCGCTCACCTCAGCACTGTAGGCATTAAAGCGCAGCATTTGTTTTAGCGATGAGCACTCAAAGTTTCCCATGTCTCTCTGTGGTGGAACACTCATGTTGTTGGCTAGAAGAGCCTCGTGGTAATGTACATGAATCACAAAACAGAACAGATCAACATCCAGGGAAGCCCCTCGAACAGTGGGGGATGATCTAGAAGACACAGATGGATTGTTTAAGTGTCGTTGCTGCGTGGTGAGGAGGTATACAGCTGTGAACACAAACAAAACCAAGGTTGGAAAAATGTCCAGTGAATGCCAGTCACTGAGCTCAACATGTGTTTTTTTAAGACCGCGGTCAGGTTAGCAGTGGTCAGAAGTGTTCCATAACTCTATTGAGGAGAGCTTAGAGGTTTTGGCTCTTACAGTACAAACAGGTGCTGATGTGTGTGTTTGTGTGTGTGTGTGTGTGTGTGTGTGTGTGTGTGTGTGTGTGTGTGTGTGTGTGTGTGTGTGTGTGTGTGTGTGTGTGTGTGTGTGTGTGTGTGTGTGTGTGTGTGCGTGCGTGCGCGTGCGTGCGTGCGTGCGTGCGTGTGTGTGTGTGGTATCCTGTCTAATACATACCATACCGCTCTGTTTCATCCTCCATAACAAGCCTCTTCAAAGACCCACGATATCTACCGCCATCTCACTCTCTGCCAACAACATGACAACAATAAACATCTTAGCAAAAGCATCACACTGTCATAATTTAAAAAATCACTGTGAAATATATTCACAGAGGGAGATGCAGGCACAAACAATACAAATATCTAAATTTGGTTTTAAAAGGCCTTTATGTGGAATTCTGTATTATCTGTGGTTTTACCCGACGTCTGGTGATGAAACCCATGCTTATCATGGTTTTCTCAACATTGCTTATTAGACTCTGTTTGTAAGATGTGATGGAGGGATTTTTTCCTAATATTTTCTCAACTGAGATGAAGATGTAAAGAATTATTACCACCATCCTTAAACACTCTGAAGCTCAGTGCCACAAAAGAGGAAGAGAGAGAGGAGCAAGAAAGGATTGAGGGTGAAGAGATTCAGGGATTGAGAATGAGTAAGAGAGAATGAGATGGAGAGAGGCCGAGAGATATTTCCTGAGTGATGTATGTTTGTTATCTTAGCTGGCTGATCTGATTGCATTAAGCCCTCTTCATAGTCTCTACTCCCTCAGGGCTCCAATGGATGATTAACACAAATAAACCACATGAGGAATGAAGATGGGTGGAGGGGGAGCAGGGGAAGACTGGGCCTGGAGGTGGGTAGATGGGTGGAGGGGGAGCAGGGGAAGACTGGGCCTGGAGGTGGGTAGATGGGTGGAGGGGGAGCAGGGGAAGACGAGCCTGGAGGTGGGTAGATGGGTGGAGGGGGAGCAGGGGAAGACTGGGCCTGGAGGTGGGTAGATGGGTGGAGGGGGAGCAGGGGAAGACTGGGCCTGGAGGTGGGTAGATGGGTGGAGGGGGAGCAGGGGAAGACTGGACCTGGAGGTGGGTAGATGGGGGCGGGGGAGCAGGGGAAGACGGGCCTGGAGGTGGGTAGATGGGGGCAGGGGTGGGGAGTGGAGCCACTGAGGTGTGGAAAATGAAGAAGACATCACTCTGGTGTCACTGATAATACAGATGCCATGATGTAACAGACAGCTTCGCATTACTATAGACACAAACCTGCACCCACTGAGGTATACTGTACATTAGCATTGTAATCAGACCCAATCTTCTATTCCTCCATCCTTCCATCCTTCCATCTGTCCTCCTGTTCCACCAAATTTAGAGTAGAGTTCAGTCTGCTATTTTGGCTAGATCCATGGCTGTATCCTTACTTCACAGTAGATATACAATTTACTCTTAAACTTGAGTGTGTATACATCCAATGTGCTCTTTGGGAGTGGAATAATCCCATTTGGTAAGATGCTCTCTGGTGCTTGTATGAGAGAGTGCCAGACCAGGCTTGGAGGCTCGGGACATGCAGCATGTGTTGGGACAACGTGTTATAAGGAAGGGATGTGCTTCCAAGGGCTTCTGTGCCCCTCTCTCACAGAGGATAGCCCCAGGGCTGCTGGTGGGTCTCTGATCACCATGTGTGTGAAGATAGAGACGGGAAAGAGATCTGGATAGAGGGAGAGAGGGAGTGAGAGAGATCTGGATATCGTAAGCGAAATGCCAACAGTGACGCTGCATATTATCTAAAGTAAAAGAGATGTGGTGATTCACACAGAGCAGAGCCCACTCCACAAAAGACTGCATCTGAGGTGAATCTAGATGACAGCTGAAGACTAACTATTAAGCAAACCACACCACTAAACCGCATTCCATAATCCATACTGATATCCTTAGCACGAGACAACAGATCCCAGACCCAGGAAGAGGGAGAGGGAGAGGGAGAGGGAGAGGGAGAGGGAGAAGGAGAGGGAGAAGGAGGGGGGAAGGAGAGGGAGAAGGAGAGGGAGAGGGAGAAGGAGAGGTAGAGAGAGAAGGAGATGGAGAGGGATAGGGAGAAGGAGGGGGGAAGGAGAGGGGGAAGGAGAGGGAGAAGGAGAGGGAGAAGGAGAAGGAGAGGGAGAAGGAGAAGGAGAAGGAGAAGGAGAAGGAGAAGGAGAAGGAGAAGGAGAAGGAGAGGGAGAGGGAGAGGGAGAGGGAGTGAGAGAAGGAGAGGGAGAGGGAGAGGGAGAGGGAGAGGGAGAGGGAATCACCTCTGGTTGTTGTCAACGAGGTGGATATTAACCATAAAACCTGTAAAAGTCCCTGTGTGAGAATCACCCAGCAGTATTATGGGAGGTGGCTCTGATTCCTTGGAAACCTGTGTTTCTTTTCCAAGCCGTGGATGTAGATGTATTGTTTTCCATGTACTGGCTCTGATGGGGTAATCACATCTCTCTGGGAAGAGGCCTGACATCACTCATGCTCACTCATTACAACTGTACAGCACCATAACACACAACGAACAACAACAGCCAACATGGCCGTGTGTGGAAACGATTGAATCATACTGTACGGTATGTCAAATCATTTTCTCTATGGACAGACATCATATACAGAGTGATTTTGCCACCACGTCCCAGTGCAGCTTGGTGACATGGGAAAGCAGAGCCTGTCATGCTTCGGTGACAGTGGTGACAGATTCAGCCGCCCATATGTACAACTGGAATGAGTTAGAGGAAATCGTGTCACACCACACATGTCACTAAGTAATGTATCAACGAAGGGTAACAAGCGAGCAAAACCAAGGGTTTCACATATCAAAGCTGCAACCCACAATGAGATGCCCTTCCTGCCTTCAAAGAACCATAACTGAAATTGGTACCATTTTACTAATCGTAAAACCACAGTCAAAAGAATCTTTGGCTCACTTTAATGACAGAGAAGATGGTAGATAGAAGTTCCCTTTTCAGCACTGAGAGGAATCAGGATTCCTTCTGGTGACAGGTAATGAAATACAACACAATACAATACAATACATCTGTTGTTACAACATGCCATTCTTAACTGTTCCCTATTATGTATTGCTTTTGTTTTTGACCGTGACCCAATTTGACATCAAATGACCATGGAACATTCTCTCCAACTCATTCATGTTAAACCACTTGAAAAGCAATGAACTAATTGAGTAGCACTCTCTCTCTCTCTCTCTCCAGTTCCAGTGAGCTCAGTCCAGAGCGCACGTGTGTCACACGTGTATCATCAGAGGTTCTTCAGCCTTGACCTTACATTGAGGATACCCTCCGCGTTCCTGCAGTATCAACCCTACATAATGCAGCAGCTGCTCTAACAAACGTTGGGAACATGAATGCGTAGTTTAGGGAATGACAGTTAGATAAATCAGATGTAGGGGTGTACTGTAGATAATTTGAGGTCAGGTCCTGCATGGAGAGGATTTTTGTCTCAGTGCCACCATTCACAGTTAAGTCTCTAGTGACGAATGTACGCATGCCTGCATGCCATGCCTGATTACTCACAGTGCAATGCAAATGATGACATATCCGATAATTTAGCCGGAGCAATTATTACAAACTGGCTCCTATTATTACTGAGATGGGACAGGAAATCATTCCTGCCATTTCAAATTGAACACCACAATCAATCTTTTATAATGCGTAATCTCTCTCTCTCTCTCTCCTTCTCTCCCTCTCTCCGGGGACCTTCGTTTCCACAGGCTGGCCTAGGGTGAGAGGATATAGTTGAGGTATAAAGTACAGCTCCCCTAACGACCGCTGAAAGATTCTTGACAAAAACACTAGAGATTTTAATTGGGTCTGGAGAATAGGGACCTTCTAACTCTCTTTCTCTCTCTCCCTCTTTATTATCCATCGCTGCGTTTCACATTAAAATAGTTTCCAGCCATTGAAAAGGGGCTTTGAAACAGCCAGCCTCAGGTAGCACCTGCTGCAGAGTCCGCCAGACAGTTGGGTTTTTACACCAGATCAAGGTTCCATAGCGCACCCTGAGTGGATTCCTCAAATTCTCCCAGCTCTCTGGTGCCAGAATCTGGGGCTATACTGCTGTTTTATACCTCATTTTGGTTCCAAAACGCACAAGCGATCGAATAAAAACACTCTCCATGTAATAGTCCTGCATTTAGGAGAATTGGTGGTAATTGTCGTTCAAAATCAAGAAGACAAAACACGCTGGGGGTGTAGGGCTTACGCAAGACTGGGCAAATCAAGTGAAACAAATCAAGCCTCCTCCAGGGGCACAAAGAGGTGAAGAAAACTGAGAAAAATATCACCTGACTTATGATACTGTAAGGGTTTCAGACTATTTTTCTCAGTCATTTCAAGTTTCAGTTTAGGTCTAATACACATCCCATGTTGAATATGTTTTCAGACCTGAACCCAATTTAGCCTTTCCTCAAACTGGTCCTGAGCAATTGTATGTAATCAGGTCCACTCTCTGTCTGCATAATCACTCACCCCAAACCAGCCTTATCACCTTTTGTTCCAAAGATCATCATGCTTGAATCCCCTGACTGAATTTCTGTAATTATCTGACCGATGGATCAACAACATCCCATGGATCAGGAGTGTGTTGAAAATAACTGCATAACAAAATATTATTGAAGGATATCAGTGATAGAAAGACTGATTTCTGGTCTGTGGATGCCTCTCCTTTGCTCCTCTCAGACCTCATTGTGTGTCACTGTAACTGTTCCCAGATCAGTGAAAGAGGCACAGCCTGGGCTGTGGTTGTAGGGGCCAGAGGGGGAAAGAGAAGTGGAGATATCCAGCCCTAATTGTGAGCAGGTGACCCGCAGGCACACCACGGACAGTTCGGAAAAACTGGCCATGCTTCCAACTGCCACGGCAACCCGAACGGCCATATTCCCTCAGAGGCAAATTTTATGTGCCATAACATTCCTTAATCCAAACACACACACACACACACATGCACACACACGCATGCATGCACGCACGCACACACACACACACACACACACATGGTTGTGTCTGGGCAGAACTAAGATGATACACGCAACAGCATAGCACAATAACACACAAAAGTTTCCTCCTCAGCAGTAAATGAATGGGGGGTCACTGAGGACAGGAAGAAGACCAGGGGCACAATTCCTCACGCTGAAGCGTCACGCTTCATTTCATGACAGGGCAGTAAATGTATTTGATTTACATGAGAAAAACCTTTATAAACCTATGCAACTTCTCACATGGGTGCCAAAACATACAGTGCAGTCTGTTCAGTGGGATGGTGTGTGTCGTTTATCTTCAGGTCACAGGTTGGTGTGTGAAACCACAATTGTTTGATTATACACACCTTTGTGGGGCTTAGGGGATTTGTTTGGGCTGAAGACCATCTGGTTACCATATGCCTGTCAAAGACAACTCTTGCGATTGGCTGGATACCAGCCAATGTCAGCTCTGCAAACATCAGTGATTGGCCAGGGGGCTCACCGCTTCCTGAAAAGAAAAGAGAAACCTCTGATCTGTTTCAGCCCTGTGACAGAGATGAATGCCGTTGTTAGATCTAAGCTTATTATGTGAGAAATCGGGCTCATTTTCAAGACACGCAGTTGACTCCCCATAAATTCGCATACAGTGCTACATGTGTAACTGCAACACACAAATTCTTCCAGATATCTGCATGCACCTGTTCATTGAAAATGTTTACAAAAGTACCAAGCCATTGAACATCTAAATGATTGCCTT
>NC_139666.1:17506800-17541137 GCF_951799395.1 Argentina silus | reverse complement strand
AAAGGCCTGGTCTGTCTGGGTGGATGGTGTCGAAGTGCTGCGGAGGGAGAACAGAGTCATTTAACATCATAAATAGGTTCTCATCACTTCAGAATGTAGTGTTTTAACCCACTGTACTGCATAGAGCAGATATGTATACAGTACTGTATCTTTATCAGTCACTGATATGGCAGATCTATGGTGGTATCAATAGTATATGGGTCATTCTACAGAAATTGGGGTTATGAAAATAATCTAAATTTGTTTTCAAATTCTCAGAATCTTCCAATACATATCCAATCAACAATGTGCCAGGTATTTTTAGCAACTGTCAATTAGTCTAGTAGCAATACTGAATCATTGTGTCTCATAGATAGAAATGGTCTATAAATGGAAGGACAACAACTAAATTATGGAAGATTTATTTAGACTCATATATATTTACCAGCCAAATAAGTGGATTTTTATTACGTTCATGATATAAAATAAGACAAAATATAGCAGTCTGTCACTACCAAAACAGTGTCGCTAACACAACAAAATGTAAGGTCCCACTTCAATCGAACCACAACTTATAAAAATTGAATGAATCTTTCAAAAAATCCTTTACAAGGCCAACTCAAGAGTCATTAGCAGTAGTGTATATACAAATTCCTACATATAAAGGGTGTTATAACAGGTCTGGAACCTGTGATTTGCCAATTGTGGCATAACTTTCTTTTAAATAGTGTGGTATTAGCTTATAAATGATGAATGAAGTTTATGTGGTTTACAATGGTTTTTATTAACCTTTAAAGTTGGTATTTGGTATCGGTTGTGACAAAAATATCAAATATTCCACTTTCCCAAGTCATTATTGCTTATATATGACTACTTGTCTGGTTTTCTAACATATATCCATTCAAAATCATAAAATGTTAAAATCCCCCAAATCTTTTGGTATAATTCTTAAAATGTATGTAAGATACACCAATCAGCATTTGGTCATAATGGAGAGGGATGCTACGTCTTTCTTCTGGTCATATTAATGAGGTTGTGATTCATGGCATATTTAATCTGGAGCTTTAAAGACAATTTGTTTTGGTAGTGACCTCATAACCTCAGTGAGTTTAATTCTCAAAATTTTCAAAATCTGTAAAATATATCTTCATAGTTGGATTTCTTATCAAAACATACAAACAAATCAAGATGTTTCATTGATTTGATATAAATTTAAAGGTTACAAAAATCTTTAATTGCTTTATTTTTTTATTAAAATTTTAGGACCCATGGCTGGGTACACACATCTTGCCATAGATACTGTATACAAATATTGATTATATATTACACTCCTAAATCAATATGTTGTTTACTGACTTGGGCCAAATCAGAACAAACTTGATTTAATTGAATATCAAAAGTCTGGACATTTAATTCTTTTACCTCTTTTTTAATTTGATTTCTGTATAATGACCCATATAGCAGGTCGTGGGGGTGGGGTTGTGTGTCAATTGGTTGAATTCAGGTAGCTGTGTGAGCCCAGAATAGAGTATTCAAGGGTATATAATACTGTAGGATAGAGTATAATACTATAGGATAGAACAACACTTGGATCATGAGAAATATGGACAGGTAAGGTTGAATAACCCTGCCAACCCTACCTGCATATATGCTGCCCTGCTTTGGTTGGTTCACTATGGTTGGTGAAGCAAGAGTTGAGAGAGAGAGAGAGAGAGAGAGAGAGAGAGAGAGAGAGAGAGAGAGAGAGAGAGAGAGAGAGAGAGAGAGAGAGAACAGCAATGGGAGAAATGATTCACATTTGAATAAAGAGTGGTTACATTGGCAATTAATATGATGATTTAGAAAAGGGGTGAATTTTGTGTGTGTGTGTGTGTGTGTGTGTGTGTGTGTGTGTGTGTGTGTGTGTGTGTGTGTGTGTGTGTGTATATCATGAGGTAAAATTAGATGTACTTTACCTTTTTAGTGTCAATGCCAATCTCTGAAATTGGAAAGATGGAAGACATGAGTATTTCTCTGACACAGAAGCATATACAAAAAATAATATTAAAAAAATAAAAATAAAAAAGATAATACACACACACACACACACATGTCCATTTCCTCTCCAGAAAAACCATCCACTCACATTGTTAACCAGGTCCAGGTGCTCCTCTGATAGGCTAAAGTAGCTGCCAATCAGGAGTGCTGTGGCAGTGCCATCCTGGCAGCTGGTCATCCAGTTCTGGTACTCCTCCTGATCAGGGAGGCGGTCCCAGAAGATCTTAAAGGCCTCCCACACCGTCTCCTGGCACACTGGTCAAAACAAATACAATAAACACACATGAAACACATCACAATTCCAAAGTCAAGATATCATATTCTGTTATTTAGCTATGTCGCTCACGACTTATGGACAGCAAATTGATCCATAACTTACTAAACCAAAGGCAAGCTTGTGTTTTACCAGTGTCTTGGCCTATTGGGCATCTCCTCCAAACCAAAGCAAACCACTGCATTTACATGAGGCTGAACCAAGTATACCTGCTGTTCCCAGCAGGTCCCTGGTAGCTAATTCCGTGTTTAGGCCAGGCTGCCCTACGTGTGCATGTTGTGTGCCTGACGTCAGTCTCCCCTGTGATGCCAACTGTGTGACATAATATCCCCCTCACATGAGTCAGCCAAAGACCTGGGGCTATAGTATCTTTCCCATCCTCCTCACAGCCAAAGACAGCAGGGCCATAGACATGGATCACCCTGGACACGGAGAGCTAATGGGGGGGATATTGTTCTAGCCCAACACAACAGACTCTAAACCATTACAAAGTGCGTTGGTGTTCAGACCTGCAGCTGCTGTCTCTTCACCCAATCCTCACAACTCTTCCACCTATATCTACAGCACTGTATCTCTGCTACCTCCCACCTGAGAAGCAGGGGAGGCTGGTGGAGGTGGAAATCCAGTGCATGGAACGGAATAAGGAATGTTTGTTTGATACCACTTCTCACTCCATTCCATGCATTACAATGAGCCGGTCCTTCGATTTCTACCTCCACCAGCCTCCACTGCTGTGAAGACTGTATCCACCCAATATTTGAGTGCTCTTCCTGGGACTGTAGATCTGCATCTTCTCCATCCTTAGGGCTCTCCCAGCTGGATCCAGCAAATACCAGCACCAGTGATCCCAAAATCTGTCTAACATTATTTGATATGTGTGTCATCTGTGTACAAAACTCCTCGCTCACTTCCCTTTGAAAGACACGATCAGAACCAACGCGCTAACCGTAAACATACCCATCGCTAACACTGACCACTAAGCAGGGGGTGCACGACAGCCATTTTGTGTCAGAGCGCTATCACATCACAGAGCAGCCTGTCTGGGTCTAGTGTGACTACCAGGTCAGTGTCTCAGTAGCCCACCAGTGTCACACTAAGAACTACCCCCCCTCCCCTCATCCCCTCAGCAAATCAAAGTACCAAGCTCACTGGTCCAAAGTACCAAGCTCATTGGTTCATTGGTTGGTGCTCAAGCTTTCTATGTCGTAAAAGCTTCTCCCTCCTCAGAGGCCTAAGCCTCTCTTTGTCCTGAGTGATTGGACACATGTTAGACTTCTGCTTGTCCTTCTGAGTGACAGCAGTCACTCTCGCTCGCTCCCTCCCCCCACTCCTCCAGTGCACCGTGGCAACAGGGGCTCATGGACTTATCCTACTTATGGTGTGACTTACTTACCGCCCAGGCTGTTCGGGAAATGACTCTAAAGTAGACCAGATGTTGGTTGACATTGTAATGATTAAGGGTGCAAATAGAGGAGGAGACCTAATTACCTTGTAATTACAGGTGTCACGTTTTTTAGTCTGGGTCAGTCTATAGCACACAGGCCTTTGGTGAGATTGGCCTGCAAGCACAGACCTACGATCAGACCACTAGATCTAACTTTTGTAATCTGAGGGAAGCACATCTGGTCTTGGACCACTGCTGCTCCTCCTCCTCCTCCTCCTCCTCCTCCTCTTCTTCCTCCCACCTCCTCCTCCTCCCCTTGCTACATCATCAACTAGCCTGGTGTGATTGAGTGCATCACCACAGGCCACTACATAAGGAAATAGGCTGTGTGATACTGTATGTAATAGAGAGTCAACACACAAGCCATCTACTGTACCAAGTTAACACACAAGTTATACCAATGCTACTGGTCTCAGTGTATCCATACTGATGATCTATGATACATTCTAGCAATTCAACTGATCTGCATCTACACCTATCACTTGGGCATTAATCCACAAATTACATAGGAAGGCAAATCCTCTAATCATCTAGAATCCATAATCTAATCTAATGATAAACAGTTGCATGTTATTGCTTTGGGGAGGAGGGGTGGGGGGTCATTCATGTCTATATACTGTAGCTCCCATTGTAAGACTAGAAGAAGTAAAGGGTGATTGAGCAGAGCGCCCCCCAGAGCTGAATTCTGCTGCTGACACCCCACTTCTAAATCCCAGCCTTGAAGCAGACATTGAGGCAACCATGGACCAGTCCAAAACAAGCCTACTGTGTAGACCTAGATTATATTCATCCTAAAACCTTACCTCGGAGGTGAAAGTAGCGTAGGTGGTTTGAGATGGCTTGTTGCATAGACTCTTGCGCACAAAGTTTAACCCCGCTGGGGAACAGTATGTTGCGCTTCCTACGGGGCATAGCTCCATGCTCCTTGTGAGAAATGTTGAGGGCCGGTGACTGAAAGATGTTTAGAGTGAATTTAGGTATAGATTGATCTGATGATATTCCAACTGAAGATTGGTCCTGTCCATTCGGAAGAGTTGAGTAATCCGTGAAAGGCCCTTGCCCTGATGCAGCATCTGTGATATCATGACAAACACCATTAAACATCAAGTCAAGCATTATTGTCGATGAGAAGAATGATTATTTACAAGTAACCTACTGTACATACCTGTTCTAATATGTAATGGTGCTGTTGACAAAATTAGCGCAAGTGTATACAAAAAGCATTTCCATGAAAAGTCTGACATCTCTAATCCGTTATGATTTTAATTCCGTTGGTTTGCAAAAAGGTCAAGTCGACAGGTAGGTCTACTTCCTCTTGAATTGTGCAACAATGGTATTAACACTTTCTTATTTTGCATAGTTCAAAATTCACCGAGCACATCAGAAAAGCTTTCATTGTGCAGCAATTATGAAGTGATATGGCTAGATAAATATTTCCTCTCTTCCTTTCCTCCTTTCCTTCTTTCTTCCGTCTGTGGAGAAAAGGTGTGTCTCGTGCTGAAGGAACAGCTCCCGCCTGGCTCAGGTAGGCAGATGGGACTTGGAGAGAGGGAGAACTCTAATCTTGTTTGCTAAGCCTTTTAGAGCAGCTCGTCAAGAAGCTACTGGAGTAATACTGGGACGGGTGCTTAGTGATGGGAAAACGTGGAGGCCACGTAGGGACAGAGACGACTGTAAGCCCAAGGATATATTAATAAGTGTAGACATTACTCTAGGTACCAGACAGTATAGGCCTAGTCTAACAAGTCTTGGCTGGTGATGAACCTCAACTCACAGATGTATGTGACCAGCCTATATGATCGGTCCATTAGAAGACCTAACTGATAGTTTTACTAATGGTTTAGGGTTAAGTTAAGGTTTTATTTACCCTGGCCTAGCCCATGAGAATCCCTAGGTCAGCTGTACCTGCTGCACTTGAGGTATTGGCATCTGTTTGGTGTGGTTTTTATATGACCTGTTTTTATATCACCAGGCGCACTTTATTTTGATCTGTGTGACTCCTTAGTGACTCCTAGTGACCCTGGTCAATGTTAATCAAAAGCCTTAACTAATGAAATGTAAGATCATGCATCATTTATCCAAACGCATACCAGTACAAGGCTTCTTTAACTACTCCATTAATGTTTTCAGAGTTGTCACAGTGACTCTTTGGAGCTTAAAAAGGTTCAGTGGACCAACACAGCAGTCTGAATGAAGGGAGTGTCATCAGATCACGAGAGTTATAAGGTGAAGAGAGTTATACTTATACCAGCGTTCTCAGTGTTACCTACAGTTAGGGCGTTGCTATGGCAAACACATACGCACACACATTCACACATGAATGCTCACATATTGAGCAGGTGGTCTAGGAGCTTGGAGTTGATGGGCTGAGGGGATGCAACTCAAATCCTTTGTGTGTGTGTGTGTGTGTGTGTGTGTGTGTGTGTGTGTGTGTGTGTGTGTGTGTGTGTGTGTGTGTGTGTGTACATAGAGGAGCTTAGGCTCAAACTGCCCCTTATCCCCTTACTCTCCCTTAGAGATTGATCCTGTTTATATACAGGGGCTGTTTGAAAGATCTCTCATTTGATTGGTTCATTTTACCCAATTATTTACCTACCTGATTCTACTTACCTACTTGATTTAACCAATGCAACTTGAGGTTCACTTATTTTTGCACCTGCACTAATGTCTTTATAATTTAGTTTTTCTACTACACGCATGATTTCCTCTAAACCAACATATAGAATTGGTAAATATAAAACTGTCAGAAAAAAAAGACTGGTTCTGATTAAATAAAGATTTCATGGTAAAAACTAAAAAAATCTACAATTGCATAAAGGGTTCACATACTTTCAAGCAGCACTATATGTTATGTAGGCTTCTTTCACTCTCACTTAAACCCTAAGCTTTACAGTGCTATAGTGGCTGTCTGTGCACTTTCACAATGGTTGTCTGATTTGGTATTCCAACCTTTAGACTCACAAACTAGGCTTATCTTATTACCATAGACTAGAGAGTTTGAACCTCTGCTGCCCTCACTCCAAAGCAGCCACAACAACATTGACCAATGACGTCTGAGGGCAAAAGATCCCAAAGGGGTAACAGTTAGTCACAATAGTTACACAGTGGATGAATGCAGGTTAATGCAGGTTAGCAATGGGAATCAAGAGTTCAGTGTATATATCCATCACCAGGGTTAGGGTTAGGGCTTAGGGTTTGTGTAACAATACATGTAAAACGTATATTCCAACTCTGTGGCTCTTTCTAACACCAGTGAGGAAATGATGATTCATGGATAGGGGTTAGTTAGCAGCAGTTGCCCAAATAGTCTCCATTCAAGGTCCAGGCTTTGAGCCAAACAACTTGCTAGGGAGACAATGCCCTGCTCTGCCCTGCTCTGTAATGCCCTTTGAGCTCTTTACCCTGTAACCTGGGATCATTGACTGGGCAGTGCATCCATTGCTGGCCAGTGCACCCATTGAGGTCAGTACGGTTCATTGACTAGCATGGAGCTGACCTGGGTAAAATACATCTTGGATAGCAGTCATGCTAAATTTCATTGCTTCATTGTTGTTCATGTCAATTATTGACAAAGAGGGCAGTCTGTGTAGAAAAGTAATTCTCCCAGTCAGCTATCTATGAATCACACAAGGATTTTTGTATGGCAAACTATTTTTGCAAGGACTTCAGTAGCAGAGATTACTCAAGGAGGTGGAGAGGGGGTGAGAGGGGGATTACTGGGGGTTAGGAGGGTCTGTCCCAGACAGAAAGTCAATAATCCTAATCTGGATGTCTAACTCTCTGGTCATTTTATACTGGAAATGATGTAATCTAATACAGTTTTTTTGAGTTTTGACCAAACATAGCCTTAAAGCACTCTCTTCTACAGGGTAAACAGTAAGCACTCCTTATGTCAATGACACCAGTCTGGAATGAGACAAAGGATTAGACAGGCCTGTTACATCTCAAGATTCAGTAGGCATTCAGAAGTGAACTCTCAGTCAATGGGACCAATTGAGAGCAGTTGGCTACAATGCATACTTCCTGGTTTCTACAATAATGGCATAATCTCTGTCTAAAGATCCCTGTTTTATCACTTTCTAAAACACCAATCAGGAAAAGGGGATGAGAGCCACACCTAATTCTCGCCCAATCACAGGGTTTGTTTTTCTCTCACACACACAAGAGTCGTCTGCCGTATATGACTTACGACACAAAGACTCACCCAAGGCTTGTTTAGGCTAACATTTACATGTCTTTTCCAAATACTCCCCAATCCCCAGACCCTGTAAAAAAAAAAATCGTGTCTTATCTTTGTGTTATTATCACATCCGAGTGTGTTATTGTGTTGTCCTTTCCAGAATAGGATCAAATTGCCCGTATACACTAATCTAAGGTCAGTTTTTAATTGTCTCCCCCCAGGTTTAGGGTAGGATTTGGGAAGGGAAATCTAACTCTAGACCTGTGTGTCTACTCAGACCAGGCCTCATCCTGAGGTAAAACTACCAAAATCAGCAAACCTAGGACCAACATTCAACCAATGATAAAATTACTACTTCTCAGAAAAAAGTGCAAAAGCATTAGAAAATGTGCAATTTAGTCTACAAATTTATTTCATTGGATATCCAAAACCCAAATTTTTCCATTAAAATGTACATTCTAGAAACAAACACGTATAAAAAATCCAACGGACGTCAAAGCAGAAAGAATGTGCTAAAAAATAAATAAATAATACAAAAGTAAAATAATAAAAGAGACTGTGACTCTGTTGAGTGTGATCTCTTGTGCTAAATGAGGCCATAGTGGTGGGACACTGTCTATAAGATATGCACAGAGTGTTTCCTGGTCATGTGACATGTCCAAGACAAACTCAGGGCCCTACATAAGGTGCAATGGGGACAGACTCCTTAAAGGGGCTTTCCACAAAAAGGTTAAAGAATAACATATTCAATCATAGAATTTCTGTAGATTGCCCCTTTAAATAACAGAGTCAAATACCCTGAGAATGCTCAGACTTAACACTGGCTGTGAGAACATAAAAAAAATCACTCCAAACTGTAGAGGTGAAATTCGCACTGTAGTGATTCCTTCGGGGAGGCTGATGGAGATAGAAATCGGGGGACATGCTCATTGTAATGCGTGGACTAGAATGAGGAATGGTATCAAACACACCTGTTTGATGCCATTCCATACATTACAACGAGCCCGTCCTCCGATTTCTACCTCCACCAGCCTCCACTAAACTCCTTCATATTCATTCCTAGAGGGATTTTGAGACATTTAATGCTGACAAGTGAATAATTGATTCATATGTCATTGGTAGTCATGACAGAATATTATGGCGATATTTTGTGTTGGCATGATAAGACTGCAAGTGCTTGAATATGAACATTCATGCTAGACCCTGACATGACTACACAAGCCTTACACAAAAAAAAAAGAGAGTTCAGATGACACGATGTCCTTCTTCTCCAGTCGGCTCAGTGTGAGTACTGGTGGTGGTTTCGGTGAGATCGTCGCTCCTAGCAGCTGTTGCTTGGTGGGCCTAACTGCCTTCATCTCCCAGGTTTCCTCTACTGCCCAAAGTACCCCTCTGGTGTCTGTACAGGTTAAGCACCAGGTCCCTGATTTCGTCTCTTTTCCTCCGCACCTGCTGCCGTGGAAACCAGCGTTCTAGGTGTATGGGGAGGTCAAAGTGCACCACAGGGTCCTAAAAAAAAAAAAAAGGAGAAGGAGAGAAATGTAGGTGTGTGTGAATGTACCCATCTGGTGTGATGAACTCGCTTGTCTTGTTTTAAATACTTTCAGATCACTACACATTCTTGAAGTAATCACTTATCAAACATAGCTGGTAATTGGTAAAGGGTTCCACAGTAATGTCTAATAACAGGGGACAAGGGAAGGATACATGCATGTTTTATATACGTGATATTGATAATTAATTCTCAGGTCTGAAAAGCCATCTAAAATGGTTACTGTTGGCTTGCTACCTGTAAGAAGCTCTCCACATATTGGAGCAGGTACAGACCGCAGTCACTGCTGTTGTCCTGTAGGGGGACGAAGGAGTGAGAGCCCTTCATCTGCTCAGCACTGAACTCACGCACTGAACCCCTACGCACCTCCCATTCAGACTGCAGGTACCTGACACACAGAGAGAGGCTAGTACACAAACACATACACACAGGCATTCACAAACACATAAGACACAACTCCCATTCTCTCATACACACACACACACACACACACACACACACACACACAAAGTGAAAACACTCACTCCCGCAAGAGTTTGAAGACACGTTCGTGGAGAGAGAACTTGAGAGAGTCCATGATGAGAATGCAGGGCCTGGAGAGAGGGGAGAGATTTCACCATCACATCATAATCCAATTAAGAGCTCTATGATACACCCCCTGTAGAGACCCTTGAGAGGTGTGAGTGTGTGTGTGTGTGTGTGTGTGTGTGTGTGTGTGTGTGTGTTCACTGTGATATCATCCACTGACCTCTTGCAGACAGTCTCTCTGGTACAGGTCTGCTCAGTGCAGTCCTACATGGAAGAAGAGAACAAACAGTGAGGACAAGAAGGAGAGAAAACAGCACAGTGAGAAAGGATGAGGGAAAAGACGAGAGAGACAATGATGTGTGTGAAATTAGAAAGGTTTGGCGAAACTCTAAAGTTCTGCCTTACTGGTGGACTAGGTGGCCGCTGAAGTACAGAGTCTCCCTGAACACTCTCTGAGACACCTGCAGAGAAAAAACATAAAATCTTCATCATCATCATCATAAAATGCATGTTCTGCTCCCTGACATCATTGCGGCTGTGGTTGTTATTTTCGTTGTTGATGTTATTGCTCCAGCACAGTATGATATCAAGTCTGGAACATGCCGCAACTCTTGTCTCGTAAAATCCCTAGCAGATGAAACTGTAAAATCTGACACTTGCAGCAGTTGCTTTTGAAGCTTTTCTTTTGTCTCTGGCATGTTTGATTAAAAATAGAGTAAACAAGCCCTCCCACCCCCTGGTGCTAGCATGATGAGTTTCCCCAAAACACATCTGCAACTCTGTTGCAGAGAGAAAGCACACTTATCTAAACCAGACACAGGCATACTTCAATACCTTATTATACTTTCTGAGATATTGGGTTACTCTGTATATTGTGAAATGAGACACACTGACAGTGTTGTGCGCATACTGAAAATATGTTTTTGGTTAAGTCACACCTACCCATCAGTCTGTCCTGGTTATCACTGTGGCTTGATCCAGAGGCAGCTTCAGTGATGCCATTTCTCTTTTTTTCCTCTTCAGCCTGGGACTCACCTGGCTTTTCGTCCCCTGTTCCCTTCGGGGTGTCTGGGCCACACCACGCCTCACACTGGGGCTCCTCCAGGCCGGGAAAGCAGATGACTACCAGGTACCAGTGAGATCTGAAATAGAGGCAACACATGAGGCACAATACTTCTAACACCTGTGTGTGTGTGTGTGTGTGTGTGTGTGTGTGTGTGTGTGTGTGTGTGTGTGTGTGTCTCACTCACTCCTGATTGACAGGCACAAACAGGAAGTCCTTTTTGAAGATGTCAACATGCCGAGTCCATGTCTTGACCCGCTGGTGCCGCCTTTGCTGAGCCCTGGTGGTAGAGAACACACACATCCTAAGCATACAAAACACACAGTTGTCAAACCATATCTGTAGACAGCCAGACAGACAGACAGACAGACAGACAGACAGACAAAACACACACACACACACACACACACACTTACGAGACACTGGCGTTGTTGTCCTCTCTGGCGTTGTCTCTGCGTGTCAGCTGCTTGTAGAAGAAGCTGCTGAAGACGTGAGAGTGCTCAGCCACGGCCTGGGGAGCCTTCTCCAGGAGCAGGTACCTGTAGCAGCCCCAGAGCCATCAGTACCAACACCCTCCATGTTGCCCTTCGACAAGCAACAGAGCCCTCCCGACAACCACACCTTATGCTGATGTCACTCACTTGAGGTAGAAGTCGATGATGACATCGTTGAGGAACTGGCCGTTGTCCAGACACTCTAGATCCTCCATCGCCACAGTGATTCCTCCTTTGGACGGCGGAGGGGGAAACTGGATCAACCTGAGAAAGTTATAAAGTGAGAGTAAAAGTATGAACATGTTAAGCCACATCACTACAAACTATTAATTTGTAAACTATTATTCATCACTACTATTTGATGCAGTTTAAATTCTATTATTTGCTGAACTATTGGCTGTTTTATGCTTTTCAATGTGTGTCAATCTAAGACGGCGTCAGCGACGTAGGAAAGTTCAGGAGATGCGCGAGATCCCTTCTGTCGATCGCCAAAGCATAAATTAACCGTATTGGTCGCTAGATTAGCGAAATTAAAGGCAAGGGCTAGATGAGTACCTGGTAAGGGCAATATCAGTGGACATAAGTTAGTCCACTTTGGTGACAAGTGAATGAACCACCATGGTAAGAGAAGGGCAGGGTAGGGCAAGGGATGTGTTGCTTGCCTGCGTGCTGGCCCCTGGTGTTTGTATCGGGTCCAGTTGGAGCCTGGTTTAGGGCCGACGGACACAGAGTAGATGCCTCCGGTTCTGTGGTGGCACAGAGTGTATACGGGTCCGGGCCGGTCAGAACTCTCCTGTGTAGGAGGGAAATGTCAGAGTAGGTGCTACTGATAATGACATCAAGCGTAATGTGTTCCTTAGGCTTTTGACAATGGTTCAGATTGATGTCAATTCATTGTCTAGGAAGGGCCCATTTTCCATGACCTGACCAGAAACAAACTCTGGTAGGGAGACAGCCGTACTGACCTCAGTGATCGGAACAGCCTCTGCTTCTCTCGGCCCCTCCTCTGGCTGTGGCTCTGTCTGTGGCTCTAGCTGTGTCTGTTGCTCTGTCTGTGGTTCTAGCTGTGTCTGTAGCTCTGTCGGTTGCTCTGACTGTGGTTGTGGCTCTGACTCAGTCGCCAGCTGTATGAGCGACATTATTTTGTCACTGTCCAACGTTGGCTCAGGTTTCTCCTGGTCCTGGTCTGGGTTGGTCCCAGCCTTGGAACAGTTCTGGCCCAGTAGGGAGAGGAGCTGTGGGTCCAGCCCGGTGCTGTGGATCAGCGCCAGACTGCCGTCCATGGAGAGGAGCGGACTGTGGAGCTCATCCGTCCTAAGGTAGACTTCATTGTTCAAACAGATGATGTCCAGGATGGAGCGAAGGAGAGCACCCTCCACCCCCTCCAGAGGAGCTCTTAGACTCAGCAGGATGAAGGGACTGGCCTGGCCTGTACACACACACACACACACACACCATTACCACTGATTCGACCTGCACTGCATTCTGAACATCCATTTGAGCTGAGGAACCTGGGGGCTGGGTCTCACCAGTGGGCGTAGTTCCTGCCTGTTTGACTGACAGCTCTCTCAGATCCGTCTGAAGGGCGAGTGCCCCGGTGTCTGACACAAAGAGCAGGAGGAGAGCAGGGGGGAGCTGCCCCCCCTCCCATCTCAGCCCCCTGTCCTGTACATCATCCTCATCCCAGACGCTGTACCTCCACAGCTCTGAACGATCCAGGGTCAAAATCACCTCCACCTGGCCACACTGGTCTGGGAACAAGAAGTTGGCCATCTTTAATCTACAAAACCTTATCTAGTAGTAACAATGGGTGCCGACTACAGTACTTTCTAACATGTACTACAGAGAATAAACATAGCTGGTAACTAATTGGTATTTAGTGGTGCTTGTTTCGAAGTTATCAGACATTGTCTTACAAACATTTTAACATATTAATTCTTAGTTAACATTAGGTTAAAAAAAAGCCCCCTTGAAATCCATATTCTTGGTATTTCTCCATTTGCCAAACAGCAGACATCAGGAGTCACAGGGTAAGCACCTTAGTGCTCTGTAGCCGGATTTCAGGAGCAGAAAGGTAGAGAACACTCAAGCTCTGGGTCTCTCTCTCTCTCTCGCAGTGGGAGAGGATAGCATGCAGATAGGATCAGAGATCAGCCCATGTCAGGTAAGAGGTTAAATCACACACCAGGGTCACAGACAAGGTGCAGAGGGCCAGACACACTCAGGTCTGTTGGACAAAGTAATGGAACACCTACGTTGTATTCATTCATGTTTAATGACTGACGCCCGACTAGCCCCAATACTAATCCTGATATACTAAAACTTATTTTTTAAAATGCACCCGTCCTTCACCACTCCTTTACCTTTCAGAGGTATGATGATTCTTTGGTTGGAGATCTGCAAGGGGAAGAGAGAAAGTGGTAGATGTCACATGTCAAGTGTTCATAGCGCTGTCTATTGTACATGTACTGTACGTAATGACCTGTGTTGTAAAGGATTGTATTGCAATGGCGTGTGCAGCAGTTGTTAGTCTAATTCAGTGATGTTTGATGAGACGCAGGACTTTCCAATAAACAATAAACTAAACTGTTCGTATGACTGTGTCTGAACCGCGTCCCAGTGCAGCTTGGCTCAGAGTCTCACCCTCATGTTTCCATTGGCCTCCCCACGGACCCCCCCACAGTGTAAGGCACGGAAGGGCAGGCCCATGGCAGAGGAGTCCTCTGTACTAGGGACGAGGGGTGCCCCGAAATCTGGCACCACCACACGCAAAATCTGGAAAAGCACACATAAGGGGAACATCCATACATGACAAAATATTTTCACACACACACACACTAGATGCACAAACACATAAGCTCAAAGTGTGTGAACGACAAAGCCATGACCTACATCTATAAGCTGCACTTTCTAGTGCCTTATACAAGTGACTACTGACACCATTCACGTGTGTGAGGGAGTTACTGTAGGTGTCTGTGTGGGGTTAGGAATGTGAATGGGTGTAGTAAGTCCCATGTGTACTTTTGTGTGGATAAGTATGCAAGTAAGTCTGTTCATTCCGGGGGGGTACTCATGTATGAGTATTCACGTTTGTGTGACATAGTCAAGGGGCTAGTTGAAGACAAGATATGTATGATAATGAAGGGGAACTGAATGTATATGTATGTTGTGCACTAGGGCCGTTGTCTAACTGCTGTACAGGGTAGCTTTAAATCCTCCCAGCAGCAGGTGGTGATTCTGGCCCCTAGGGAGTCACGCACCACCCTGCCACCTGCCGCTGCCGTGATCCCTCAACACACCCTCTCCGTGACGCCATGGAACGCTTCCACCCTTTGTGATGTCATCCATTGGTGAGGTCGTTCCACAGAGATAGAACTGTTCTAAGGCAATCTAAGGCTTGCTCTGCCCATAACTGTGATGTAATCCTGTGAGGTTTCTTTTATTTTTTTTATTTTTTTTACTGAGAAATTGAAGTTCCAGGATGCTTCGGTTTCTCCTACCTCGGAGTCTATATTGTCCTCCTGGACGTCCATGTTGTTTTCCTGAGAGGGCTTTCTCTGGGGCTCTGTCTCACTAGTGCCAGGCTGAGGCCAGAGGACTGAGCTGCGGGACGGGGTCACCTCACTGCCCCCTATGCACATGTCCTCTTCATCACTGGAGAGAACAACTGACACACACACACACGTTTCAGAGCAATAAGAGAGAGAGAAAGAGAAAGAGAGAGAGAATACATCTCTGTACTCACTGGGTTCAATGGGGCTGCATTTAGTGGTCCTATCCCTGCTGGAGGACAGGCTACGCCTCCCGTCTCGGGCCCCTGAACCAGGGCTGGGGCTCACACCTCCCACCTCCATGGTCTCTCCGGGGGTGTCCATGCCTCCTCCAGGCTGCTCCAGACAAAGCCGTTTGGGGGGTGTAGCTCCCTCGCCCCTGGCATCCCCAGAGAGACGCAGCACACTTCCCCTGGAGGTCCTGGCAGTGTCTGTGGATGCCCCCCGTGCCGGTGTTGGCATGGCCTCACCCTTCATCTGGCCATTACGGCAAAGCTCAGGGATGTCCACTCTCCTCCTCTGTTGGGGTGACAGAGAGCAGGGCTGTGTTCAGGAGAATCTCACCGTTGGGAACAGCTTTGAACAGACACAAGACTGAACTGTGTCATGTCATGTCACGTGACGTGACGTGGTGACTCAGATCTCCTTAGGAATAGGACGAGTGTTGTAGAACAAAACTAAATGGTAGAGGTGAGATGGTGATGCTGGAATACATACCTCAGTGTGTTCTGCCTCACTTCCAGAGTCTGTCTGCCTGGTTTTAGTGCATTCTTGTGCGTTCTCTGCAGGTCCTCGGTTCACTAGCACACAACAGTCTGCAGGGTGGAGACGGAGATGGTGATAAACCGTAAACGTGTTCCTACTCTACAGAAAGTAGGGCACCAGATATGGAAAAACAAAACGACTGAGACAGAGACATTTAAATAAATGTTGTTTTTACAGCTCCATAAAGTTAAGCATTTGTTTATTCATCTCAGGAGTGAGGCCAGGAATACGACCAATCCTTTCCAACAAGGAGAGCCCCTAATGGGAAGGAGGGAGGGAGGATTTGCGGGAGGGAATGGGACACCAGGGGTGCAGCTACACAATAAATGTGAGGATCTAGGATCAAGTATTTTGGTAATCGAGTATTCTGTTGATTATTCAAAATGCTTTAAAATGAGGTAGGCTATACCCCTTTGCAGCTTTGAATCGCTGACATATGTCTATGATTACAACCAGAACAGTTTTCACAAAAACGTACCAGCAAAAATAAAATAAATGTAAAAAAAAATCGTTTCAGCCCCTAGAGCCTAGAACAACTTTGTAACCAGGAACAACCCATAAAGTCCAGCGTCAGTGGACAGGGGAGTGAAGAGGGGCCAACGCCTGCAGAGAGCAGACTCCCTCCAACACCTCCATAACCCAGCCCAGGTGGGCAGTCTGACAGGGCAGACTGGGATTTGTTTCACTAATTTTAGTGAGTTAATGTGTGTGTGTGTGTGTGTGTGTGTGTGTGTGTGTGTACGGCTCTCCCACCTTTGACCTCTTCTCCGTTTTCCTCTTCCTCTCCTATTATCACCTTCCTGACTTCTTCCTCCTCCGCTCCTTTGTGGTGTGACCTGAGAGAGAGACAGACAGACACGACACACACACCCCGGGCATACCAGTTACTAATAAAATAGGTTCAACCATGAACCTACAAACACAGTGACTCGCAAGGTCAGGAGTGACGTTTCTTCTCTGATGAAACAAATCTTTTTTTCATTTTTTTTTAAACGAACATGGAAATTGTGGAAGAGCCAAGGGAGGTGTAGGCCAGGCCAGGCCAAACCAAAAGGCTCATTAAAAGCAGATTCATTTCTCACAGAATAACCAGCAACACAAAGCCCCCAAACAAAAGAATCCCATGGAGTATTGTTCACATGCTTTTCTATGTTTTAAGCCTTGGGCTTTCAGTGGCTAATGTTACATGTTTATGTTTTCAGTATTTCATTATTTTCCAGAAGTATCACTTTTTTCCACATGTCCACGTGTTCTGTATTTTTGAGCTCTAATGTGGGTGCGTGAAAAGAGCTTTCCTCATATGCAAAACAGAAAGGAATTACCCCCCTCCAACTCAGTGGCCCACCTATACAACACAGTTGTCAACCCAGTGTTTACCTCCGTTCCGGACATGGTGGGGTGGGGGTGGGGTTAGTGTGGGGTCTGGGGGTCAGTGATAATGTCCTCTTGTTTCCTTGTGGAGATGCAGCGCTGTTCTTGTCACCGTGTGCTGGCTCCTCTTTTCGAACCTCTTTCCCATCCCCTCTTCCGCTCTGAAATGCACTCCTGGGTCCGCTCTCCGTACACAACTCTCGCTTCTTCCCGCCATTTCCTATCATCTTGCCATGCCTCTTCCTTTCCAGATAGGCCTGCCCCTGTTCCGTCTTCAGAACATCTGGGAGGACGATCCGAAGCTGCCTGCTGAGCAGAGGAACAGAGGCACAACCACTCAGAACCTTGGGAATGCATTGACCCCTCCACCTCATTGTGACCCATCAGATGCTCTGTCTCCTATCACATCTGTTATTACAGTTCATCTCATGTATGGATGTAAGTTGACCAATGGGGAGACCATGAGTAAGGAGGGGCATACAGGTGGACTGGGGTAGATAAGCCCTGGCAGTGTGTCTGTGTGGTACAGATAAGAACTGTGGCTACAGTTACCCTGCTATATATCTTTCAGTAAAGTAGTGGGGCCTCAAGCCACCACTGTGAACATACAAAGGGGAAGTGCCCCCTCTGGTGAATGTTTGGAATACGGCACTCAATTAAATACTGTAGCATAGTCTAGTAGTCTCTCCCATGCAAACTCTAAATTCAATCAAAATACCATTATTTTCATTGCCTGTGAAAACATGGATAGTTTACTTTGCAGTGGCAAATACCATAGTCAAAGTAAATATACATCTTCGGGTTAGGCTACTAATTCAACCTGCAGCAAAAGAATATGCTTGAATCTTGACTGATGCTGCGGTGTTTGTTCTCTGGGGATGTCAATCACTACAAAACAAAGCAGTAAATCTGTATCTAACCAACACTACATTGTACAGAGTATTATTATTGAATCAAACAAAACTGGGAATGTTTTCCAAACTGCCATTTTTTTTAGCTCTTTGGACTGCAGTTAATAAGTACAGTTGCTAACTAAAAGGATGTTGATGTTGAGAGTTATTCAGCATAAGGAGTCACACTAAGATATTGTTTACCAATCATATATTATACCAGTTAACATGGCTAGCTAGTATCCATGAATTTCAGAGTCAGGTGTTCTTGTAGAAACTTGGGTGTGTAGTGTATAGAGAGTGGAATGTACCACTTTGCTGAAGTTTGTCTTGGGGAGGGGGGGGGGGGTGTCTGGAATAAACCATTATTGGAAATAACAGTGGTAGGCAACAACAAAATGCAGACAGTAGTCTAACAGTATGTTTTAAGACTGCATTTCACAGTGCATTTTTGTTTGTTTTGTGAATGAAATATAACTAAATATAACTAAGATATTTCAAGGGGATGATCAGACTGTCACAACATGTTACAATGAACAGCAAATTACTTATATCAACATCCCATTAGGCATTGTACAAGTAACTGTGCACATACATTTAGCAAATGTTGCTCTACTCATCAATGGAGATTATATCAGGTCATTATTGACATGGATTTTTGCCTAATCAGCATTAAGAGCAGATTTTTGACATTGTTTCTCTTCTGAATACTGGGCTAAAAATGTTTTTTTTTTTGTGATTTTTGATTGTTTTCATCTGAAAAACAATATATCAGCAAATATATCGGTTATCTCTGAAATTTGCCCCACATGAATCGTCATCGGTATCGGACCCAAACATCCAGTATCGTTCTGGCTCTATCAATGATGCTTTCATCTGTGTCTCCATAAGTGATCCTGCTTACCTGTCTATTCCCACTTCGGCCAGAGTTGCCTGGCTGTGATCCAATGACATAGATCCATTCATCTGAAGCGAATCGTGGGATTTGGTTCTGTGCTCCGCAATCTCGCTCCAGTGAATCTGTTGGAGGAAGGGAGGAAAGATTCAGGCCTACTGATCTGATCACAATAACTAATCCTCAGTAAACAAGCTGAAGTGGAGTACTCAAGAACAGCTTGTTCTCCCAGATGAGAAAATAGTCTACCTGTGCCTCTACCTTCCTACACCCAGACTCTGAGGAACGGAGTGTCTTAGGGATCTTGAGTGGGCTTCCAGTCTACAAAGCAAAAGGGGCACTGTTACTACGCTTATTCATAGGAATAAGTACTGTACTGTGTTTTTCTGCATGTACTGAAGGCACAGAAACAAAACAACAATTTGATTGAAATTCTGTGATAAAATAGGGTCCCTGTTGCTATGAGCAAGACTAGGAAATTAAAGACAAAGAATTTACTCCTACCATACATACCCGAGAGCTATCCCCCTTGTCAACAGCCAGTGAGATGGTCAACGCTTTCCTGTGGTCCATCATGACCAGGATCTTGTCCTTCAAGGCTTGTGCCCCACTCCTCTCCTGTGTTGTGTTCACTGTCCCCAAGAACCCAAAGACAGCAATGCAGTGAGCAAGCTCTGACTGCAGCTGAAAACATAAGATTACTTTCGCTTTCTATCATCGAGATTTCTTGATACTTGATTACTTTTACTATCACATTCCACAAAAGCCTATGAGCCTATCAGAGAGCAGAGTAAGGTTTCTACCATCTTGCATATAACTTCCCAATCTTTTCAGGTCAACACAAGTGTTTAGGGGTGATGTGCCCCTCCCCTCCCCTCACCCTTTCTGGAAGACCATTGTCTACTACTCCATGTGTGTGGCATCTCTAGATGGGGCTACTATGTTAGCTAGCTAGGCACTTTGCTAGCAAAAACACCAGCCATGGCCCCCTTCTCTTGCTACCTTTGTGCAAAACACTGATGGATGGATTGCTAGATTGCTGGACTGATTGATGCATCAACACCATAATCAAAGTAGGTAACAACAGCCACCTGCTTGCTACTGCACTGATGGGTAGCTAGCTAACTTAACGTTAACCAACAATCTAGCAGTTAACTTTAATCCTCCTACTTACCCAACAATAGAGCGAGTTAGTGCAACATATATGTGACTATTAAACGAGAGGATGGGAACTGTACACGGCTACTGTACTCTTCTACTCATCCTATGGCGTTAACTGTAACGCCCAGAACGTTGTAATGTTCTCTCTGGTCGATGATTTTCCTTATTAAAAAGTACTTCCTGTTGTCTCCGGAAGCGGATAGATCTTCTTCGCTGTTAGTCTATTTCTATTTCGGTGTGCAGTTAGGCGTACTGCTGCACTGCTGCCACCCGCAGGTTAGAGGCTCACCAAGCTCATTACAATCTCTTTAAACAACTTGATAGAACCAACTATCCGATTGGTCAAAATAGAATAAGCAGGTTAATCCAAAATAGATTCTGTCAACAGTGATTTTGCAAAGATCTTGATTGGGACTGACAGTAAGGTGATGCCTCGGCAATTATTGCAGTTGGTAAGGTTTTCTTTTATTTAGGATTGTAATCGTGGTGCCCTTTTTCCAGTCCACTCCTTTCCATTTCTGTGTGTGTGTGTGGGGGGGGGGGGGGGGGGATGAGTTAGGGTTGGGGGGGGGGGGGATGAAAAAGTAATGTATGAGTTTGAATGTATGTTGGGTGTGAGTGCTGTTTTTCTTTCTTTTTTTTAAGTCTGTATCTTCTCTTCTCAGTGAGTCCTCTTCTTGCACCCAAAGCAGAACAAAATTGAGAGGGCTGAGGAGACGCGCTTCAGGAAGGCTTGCTTCGGCTTCTCCTTGGTGCTGTGGACGGTACCAACAGCCACTGTGTCTGAAGAGATTACAGAGAACAGGATATGACATCATATAACCATGTCTCCATCCTATAATGTTAATATTGTGTGTAATATGGAGAAAGTGGTGGGAAAAGAACGCTGAATAGACAAGATATTTTGTATAGATACTGTAAATGGCCTCTTACCATTAGGGCGGGAGGGGACCACCAAGTTCTTGTGGGGTTTCTGTGAATAAAACACAAAAAGAAAGGTAATGTAGGCCTATCCTACAGTGGGCTACTGTACATAGGGTATACATACGGTATGCACCTTTATTCTCCTTTCATTACATATTCAACGTCATGCTCTCCAAGTTTGAGTTATATTGTGGACTCAAAAGAACAAATCACAGGAAAGGAATGCCCCTTACCCTATTTCCCTCCTTCTTTTTCTTCTTTTCATCATTCTTCTGTGCCTCTTTCGCAGCCTTCACTTTCTTCTTTGGGTAAGAATCAAGTCAGAGAGAGACCGATATGAGGCAGTGTGTTACAATTAAACTCTGTGCCACTATTACATTCTATAATCTGTATCTATCTGTCTATTCTTTTCTTACCTGTGAGGAGGCACTGGAGAGGGATGGGTCTGTGGGGCTGGTGGAACACTCCTCCATAGTGAAGTCCATAGACTGAGAGTCCGCTCCACGGGAGGAGGACGGTGAGCATCTACCAGCCTTCTCCATGCCAGTGGAGTTGTCGGTAGGCATCTCAGCGGGCGTCAGGGTACGCTCGCTAATCTCGAAGACATCATCCTCATCATCATCAGTGTCACCATCATCATCAACATATTGCACAGTGATGTGCGCATGGATGGCCTGGAAGGCTACGTCAGAGCCTACAGCATTGTTTTCCTCTTCCTCACCATCTTGGTCCTTGAATACTCCACCAGTCATGGCAGCAGTGCTTATCACAGACAGGGTGTCCTCCTGCCGTGTGGCTTCTGCCTCAGATTCTGTGTCATCCAGAGTCTGGTCACCACCTGTCTCCTCATCCAGGCAGGGTGTGAGCTCCAGGGTCTCAGCAGCAGCTCCCCACGCTGCCTGGGCTGAGGAGGAAGGTAGTGGGGATAAGGAGCTGGACATCCCCTCCTGCTGGGTTGGGAGTTGGTCATGCACAATGACGGAACTCCCTGCAAGCGCCACCTCACCATTGGCCTCAGATGAGAGACTAAATAAATTGGCCCCAGAATCCAATCCTAACAAAAACAAAGTTGAAATTATCGACATTTGGCATACAATGGGAATTCTGTTGTTGAATTCAGACCTGATGTCCTTTGAAATGCACATTCAAAAAAGAATGGCATGGCCTATACAGTACGTAGGTAATACTTGGAATAAGAACGGTTCCTTTGTTCATTTGGTCTACAATGGGAATTTACTTTGTGACTTTAAGGACCATATTTGGGGACACTGAGACCTGATATCCATTGAAATGGACATTCAACAGTTTGAGTTGATATCGCACCTACCTAATAGTAGAACCAGCTCAACTCTATTATGATGCAATTACAAAGCAATGAGTAATGTACGACAGCATGCTAATACAATGAAAGTAATTACAGTGTTGTTACACAAGTAGGGGCCACCTTCAATTTCATTTCACACTTTATAGTAGGAAATACGATACGAAATATGGGTCACAATTCAGGTCTGAGGGGGTCAATATAAAGTGTTTGCTATTCCACTTTGTAATATGTAAAAGAGCTTATGAATGTACCTTTGTTGACAATAGCTCTGGCCTTGTCATCGTTGTCACAGTTCTCACGGAGGATGTCTCCCACCTTGGTGGTCATAACCTCGCAGATGGCCTCTAGCGCCACCCTCTGGTCCTGGTTGATGGAGGACGAGGATTGCTTGCCAAGGGAGCTGTCCCTACCCAGAGCGCCCCACGTTGTGTGTGGAGTCACTCCACGGGACCAGGTGGAGTCACTGTCCCAGCTTGAGGATGTGGATGCCCAATCCTGCTTCCACATCCAATTGAAATTGTCATCAAGCCTGGTCTCCTCACCTGGCGGGGTGTTGGGCACTCCCAAAAAGTTTTCAATTAAGTTCTTGATGGCCCGCTGTACAAAATAATACAGCAGGTCAGTAAAGACCTCTGTGGACAGTCTCACATTCGCAGCCATCTTTTTTAGGATGGGCTCAGACTTGCTCCGTCTGGCCATGGACACCCTGCCCATTCTGGTGTCCAGGAGTAGCTGATAAACCTTGCAAATCAGCTGCTTTGAAAAGAAATGTATTCGCCCCCGGAAAATCCTGTTGCATAGCCTCCGGGAGGCTAAGATCTTTCCGAGGGGCGTAGAAGAAGTGCTGAAGGACCTAAAGGAGTTGTCTTCATTCTCATCATCTGAAAATTCACGTTCTGCATCCGAGTGCACCATCCTTACAATTGCATCAAACATATTGTGACCACTAAGGTCTAGCTGTTGCCTGCACCTAGCGCTCCCAAGCCCAGACCTGGCTGACCAGGGAGAGATGGAAGGCTGAGTCTCCTCCTCCTGCTCTTCGTTAGCATGGCTGCTAGACTGCCCCACCTCCAGTTGCCTCTTCCCCTGTTGGGCAAAGACAGGGAGGGAGCCCTCGCTGCGGGCTCTCATAACTAGCTCAGTCTGGCTCCTGTTAGACCGGAGCGGGGCGCTATGAGACTGAATCCTCATGCCCGTTCGCTCTACGGCCACATTACCCAACAGGTTCTCGCTGAGGCACTCCACCAGCAGGCGGAAGCTCTCTCTGCTGGGGTCGAACATCTCGGCCACACCCTGCTCTCCAATCACCTCCTGCTGTATCATACCTCCGGCTGTATCATAGTTCTCCAGGATGACATGGACTATGTTGCATGCAACATTTATTTTCTTGACCAAGGACTCTTCAGAGTCACTGGTCTTGTCCTGGGAGCCTCCCGCTGTCTGGTCTGTGTCTGGTAGTAGGCCACTGACCTCCCTGACCAACTCTAGCCTCTCGTTCATGGACAGGACACTGCTTGCCTTGAAGAGAGCATGCTCAGTGATGGCCTCTGAGATTGCCTCTACAAGGGTGTTTAGGGGTGGCGACACAACAAGGTGGGACCGCCCCTCTGAGGCTGCCGTAGACCCAGGTGTAGCTGAACTACTGTCCTCATTCTGGAATGGCAGAGGGCTCATCCTTTCATACAGGTTGTTGAGGTGTGACTCCATAGTGGTCATCGCGCCAAGGGCCGACCCAGTGTGGCCCATCATCAATCTGTCCTCAGGTAGACGTCGCAGACCACTACTGTTGGAGCTCCGGCCGGAGCTGTCTACACTGTTTACCTTGTCCCTAGGAGATGGCGTGGGGCTTAGAGGAGCATCAGTGTCCTCCTCCATACTCCCCAGGGTGAAGCCTGTCATCTTCCTGGCAGCCATCTTCTCCCTTGGGAAGGTCACCTTAGGAGCAGAACTAGCCAGGTCCTCGCACACCGCCTCCTCTGCTTCACGGCAGCAGTAAGCTGCCACCTCAGATGTGTTCGACCCACGTGATGATGGTGTTTGGGGCTCACTCCCACTGTCATTATCCAACATGTGCTGGATCTTCTCCTTCGCCTCCTCACATGCAGTCCAGAATGTCTCAGAGGAGATGCTGGAGATCCTTAGCTTAGATCCTTCCACATGTGGAATTGTTGGGGAGAATGGTCCTGTCTCGCCACTCTCAAAAAACAACTTGACTTTATGCAAAATCAATGCCACAGCCATGGATGCCATGTTACGATACTCCTCTTCAGTTGGATTCTCAGAAGGGGGCTTAGGGGGCTGCCCACCCATGAGCCTGCATCTGGGCTCCGAGCTCCGCCTCGGCAGCGGGTGGAACTTCTCCGAAATTATCCGTAGAACCCCCTGTGGCACCCGGGCCTTACCTGACCCCATGGAGGAATGTTCTGACTCTGAGCTGCCCCTCCCAAGCCCAGGAGGGGTGAAACGCACTATTTCCCTCAGAATCATTGTGGACTTTGCTGAACATCCTGCAGAGACAGCAGACAGTGGTCGGCCATCTTGGTAGTCATTTAGAGCCTCTATGTAGGTCATGTAGAGGGTCATGGCAGGGAGAACAATCTCATTGGAGGCAATGACTGTCCACTCTATCACCTCCTCTGCCCTTGACTGCAGGTCGTCTATGGTCACATTCTTAGAGAGAGAGTCAGGTATAAGTGACAACATTTCTAATTGGTTTTGATATATAAATATTTAAAAGGCAAGAATGAGTTACAGTATTTTGATAAGAAGAATCATAGTATTAATGAGTGTCTGTGTAAAAAATTTATTTACCCTCTTTTTCAGGAGCTGCTTGATGAGTCTCCGCTGACTGATGAATAAAACAAATGAATAAAATATTTCACTGGTAAACATATTGACAACTAAAATGAGTGTGTACAACGATACTGTGTTTTTGTTCTATTGGACATAAGGAAGTTCACAGTAAGACTTACGGGTGAGACATCAAGAGCTCTGCTACTGTAAACACCTCCCCATTGATAAGGGATGGGGGCGTGGCCTCCAGAGAGGTGGCATCACTCCCTACCTCTGTGGTAAGGGGGTTAACTGGAGATAAAGTGGATGGAGTGGAATATGCACTCTTCCCACTCTCTGGGGTCAGCCGGTGGACTAGTAGTGAGGAAACAAAACATAATCAGATATCACACCACCTTGTAACCACCATATGACATCATATAAGGAATATTATATAAGAGGTAATGATTGACTACATCACCAACACCTACTTGCAGTCTCCTCTGGGGTGACTGGCACTGAAATGGTGGAAGAACTCTGTTTGGCATTGATTGGTGGAAGAACTCCTACAGGAAGAAGAGAGTCAAGTTGTGATTGATGGATCCTTCAAGGGAAATCGTTTTTTTCAGAATTCTATCAGTGAACATAACACTAGGTATCTTGGTCAATACTCACGGTAACTAGTTTGGGAAGGCGGACGGGATACAGCCAATGAACCAATGACCTGGGATGAAGAGTAACTTGTATTGAATATACAAACAACAGGCTAGTATGGTTCAATACACTGATCTTCATGACTGGGATAACAATGTTTTGGGTGGAGGCACACCAGTAAGACCTCAGGTGGGTGGGTGCCGGATTGGGGGGATAGGGGGGCTACTTGGGTGACTACATCATGGAATACAATTGAACATTTCAATAAAGTATTATAGAAGGGAGGGGACGGGGTTACTTACTATTCTTCCCGGCCCTGCAAGTTGCAGCTCGCCCAGCTCTGAGCCGGCTCCAGCAGTCTGTTGCCCTCTTCCAGCTTTAATGGCTTCCTCAGCAGCCTTGGCCTCTTTTGCTGCTCTGGCTGCCTTGGCAGTCTTGGCCTTGCGGCTGAGTTTGGGACCACTTGGAGGCTTCGGCACCAGGCCCTGAGACAACAACAGTAGAGTAAAAACCATATCACCATAGAAACAGACTCATCTATGACAGCTGATGACACTAAATCTAAAATGAAGCCCAACACTCCTACAGTTTATGGTAGTCTACTCCAAGGAATGTAATAAAACCTGGAGTTTTAAAGTGATGAGAAGAGCATATTTTTGCGCCCGTTAGAATGGATGTGTTCCCAGAGGAAGGGAACAAAAATTCCTATATGGTATGTTTAATTTTGAAGCCAACCAATGCTTGCTCTCAGAGAAATCCTACCTTTAGGGGGTTATCCTCCGTGCCGTGGAATGGTCTCTCATTGACCACCAGAGCTGGAAGCCACTGTCCAGGGCTTCGGGAACAGGCATGCTCTGGCTCCTTGGGGGCAGGGAGGGTCCCAGCCTGATGTAGAATAAACAATAATTAATCAGGGTAATTAGGATATAATGGCGATTTTGAGCTACTGAATTATACCCAATAATATTACATTTTGATCCCCAACATTCGTATAACTCCATATTATACAAAGCTTTATTTGCGCCATATTAAATCAAACGAGATATGGGCTAGGCTATGGATATGGGCTCCAAGAAACATACATTTTTCCAAGTCACGTTTGTAGACTTACTTTGAGCTTGGGTCTTCGCAGTTTTTTAGGTTTTAAATTGTCATCCATTCTTATTTCAGGATGTCCAGGAGCTGTGAGAACATTTAAAATCAATCAACACATTTTAAAAATTCGAACAGATTGTTTTTACAACTCAAAGAGAAGAAGCTGATTACTCACACAAAGCTGCATCCTTGATCCGCGCATATGTTTCTTTGATACGAGGATGTCCTTGCAAATCACTAACTGAACTCTGCAGTGCGTTTACGCCACAACATAACATGCGCTATATGACGTCACACTTATTGGGGGCACACCTTGACCACGCCCCTCTCCCGCCACACTGCTACCTGCTGTGCTGTCAGAAGTTAAACTGGACCTGAACAAAGGCATGCATTGATTTCTGTATCATTAAAATGTGTGAATATTACCTTATGACGTTATTAAACCTGCATACATCGTAGACCACTGTCCACTAAATAATAATAATACATAAAGACTGTACTGTACATAAATATCTTTCCATTAGTTCAAGTCATCTCTGGTACGCCAACGCCTCTAGAATATGGATCAAGTGCGTTTCAACCATGCGCGCTGTCAGTGATAGATGCACAGCAGCAGCACCTGTTAAATTTGGCCTAAATGTTTGTTGTTGTTATTATTTTCGTTTAGGCTATAGGCACATATATATCTATAGGAGAATGCAGAAATAATGCAAATAATAGAGTTTGGTTTTTGAGCGCTTTTTACGTTCTCTTGCTGTTTCTGTCATCTAGCTAACATCATTTAAACAATATATACATCAAAATAACATTAAAAAAAAAACTATAATAATCATTCCCAATTTGCTAATGTGCCTCTGCTCTGTCATATTCCATTTACCTGCACCTGACGAAGAGTATCATATCAATTGAAAGCACAACAATCGGAGCGCTATTGGCATCAAGCAACATAACACAGGCGACAACAGCCAGATCTGGGTCGTTTCTGGAAATATATAAGGTATTCTATAAAGGCAGGTGCAGTAAATACAGTTGTTGATAGTAATTACTACGGTGAGTTTTCAAGCAGTCTCTCTCTCTCCACTCCTCTCAGCGAATGGCTTTCTCTCTCCTTACTCCACAGCTCACCGGCCCCGCAGCCCACAGATCTACCGGCCCATCCACCGGCCCCGCAGCCCACAGATCGACCGGCCCACCGGGAATTCTCCCGGTGCTCCAGATGGCCAGTCCGCTACTGTTTGGAGGAGTACAGTGGAAAGGAATATGAAGCTGGGCTGGGGCCAGGCTGTTAAACAGTTTTTAGATCGTCAGAAGTGCAGGAGTCTCGTCTTGGGCCTGTGCGCCAGTAGACACGAAGAGGATAAGTAAGTAATGAATATGTTCCAATTTGATTCTCATTACACAATAAAACCGTCAGTGACCCTTCAGTATACTGAGAATTCATGTTAACACAATAAATCACACAGGTTCGTGAGAGATTTTCCATGTTTTTACATTTTATTGGTTATTGGGTGTAGCTGCAACAGAGCCATATGGCTCATATCAGGCTTGCTCAGTCCCTGTGTAGGGGGGTTGGTAAGCAGGCTGTCATATGCTCCAGCTAAAGGTCAATTTGCGGTCAGAGGAGTGGACACACAGGACAACTAGGCTGGGACAAGGGAACAGAATTAACTCTTACATTCAGATTATTTTTGTACATTTTGTGTACAATGAGTGTTGGGTTCACAGAATATAATTCAAGAGGAAGGTTGGTTGGTCATATGACTTCTTTTAGTTTCGTAAGAGTCTCTTGCAAGTGTGTTGGGCTATATATACAAAAAGATTTAGCACTCCTGTAAGAGACACCATGTCTGAGAACCTTCCTTTAACACACTGTCAATGGGGACAAGCTTATCCAGTTGGTTGGTCCCAGCCCCATTATCCAGTGTAATCTATAACCTCAGGTGCCTCACGTCTGCACAGCTGTCCCTGAGGACGGCGCCAGGCCTCCCACTCCGCTGACATCTTCATCATGGTCAGGGGTCAACATGGCTACCAGCGGGTCAGTCCCCGGCGCCAAATGCTCTCTCTGAGGAGACAGGAAATAAAAAGCCAAAGTCAACACAAGGATATATAAACAGTACATGTACATTGTACAGTCACTCACCTAATTTCTACAACATAAGCGAACTCCCTCAAACAAATAACACTTAGGTGGCCTTGTATATTTGCAGAAACACACAGGCACTTCCATCATCCCTACCAGTTTTTCCAGTTCTATAGAAAGGCCAGCCTGGGTTTAACCTACCCCCTTGGGTTTAACCCAAGGTAACTGGTAACCTACCCCCTTGGGTTTAACCCAAGACCCACTGGTAACAATGTGGGTCTGTCATCGTAGCTTCAGCATTATGGGATTGTTAAGCTGTATCAGTTGTCACTGACTGTGGTCTTGCATAGAGTACTGAATAAGATGACATGAAGTGAAAGAGGGCTCTGGTCTTACCAGTAGCACTAGTGGTGTGAAGATGGGCTTCTCAGATTGTTGTCCCTCAGCAATGGAAGCCCGGATCTTCCTGACCACGTAGATGCTTGCTGACGGAGGGAGAGAGAGAAGGAAAGAGAGAGAGCAAAGAGAGAATATAAACTCCATCATGAGGTACACTGCATAGTGTGTGTGTGTGTGTGTGTGTGTGTGTGTGTGGTATCATTGCCAAATTCCTATAAATTACTATCAGTCTCAAAAAGTAGTAATTTCATTTAAAAAATAAAATAAACAATCTAGATTATGATTTTCACAGTTCCACCATCGAACGGCACGGTGTTCGAACGCTTCTATGAAGCAATAACTATTTTTTTCCTGAGCATAATTTAATCTGTGTTTGTAACCTCGTCCCCGGGCTATAGGCTGGAAACGAACGAGACTATAAAACTACCGTTTATTACACACACAAATAAGCGCGCAGTTCTTCTGTATCCAATAGCCAATCTGTTTCCAGCAACAGACGATGTTGTGATGCTTAGATTGTGGTCCTGTACTGCGGACAGTCTGTACAAAAACACACGCTAGTCACATGTACTTTAGAAGGCGGAGCCTCCCTCCCTCCCTCCCCCCTCCCCTCCCCCCTCCCCCCCTCCTCCCCCTCTCTCTCTCTCTCTCATCCTGAGCACGAGGCGGTTCTGATGATTGGATAATTCTGTCTCATGGTCTGTTATACAATAATGACGTGTACGAGTATAGCACAAGCAATGTCATAACCACCATACTGTTTTCGGTGACGGTAAAAATACTTTTAGCCTATTACAATTAGAACATATGTTTATAAATAAATTTAAAAAAAACATTATAAACCCATGCACAATTAATTACGAGATACATCTGAAAGCAATTTCACTTTTATCATGGCTAGCTTTTTTGCAGTCTTTTCTGGTGTGTGAATTCTGCTGATTGCAGAAAATAAACAAAGGATTGAAGTGGTAATTTATTGCACACTTTTGGTGTTATATACAGAGTGTATCATTATCTTCATTTACAGAATTCAAATCTCACAACTAAAAAGTTGACAATATTTTCCAGTTCATATCACAATCTCAAAGCCATGCAAGGCACCTTTGCAACCTTTTCTGCAAATTAAATTAATGTTGCACCATCCATCTCACAATACCAATACAGTTTCCACAACAGGATATTTGTATTTCTAACTTCAATATATACACAGATTTCACTTAAAACAGTTTCATATCTTAAGACACACATTTACAATAAATCACACACACACACACAAATAGAATTCTCAGTCTTTCGGGCATTACAATAATCATCTTTTTTACAATAAAAATAAAATTGCAATCACCAGGGAAAGTATGGGAAACATGACTACCGAGGAGACACTTGAAAAGGAATGACATGAACTGTGGGTTTGAAGGTGCAGGACTTGATATAGGAGAAAGCCATTCACCTTAACACAGAATGTAGCTACAGTGATACCTTCATTCACTTTCACTATTTGTTAAGGGGCCAATAACCAATGGCACATACAGGTACCTATAACTTAGTGAGCTGTAGTTCACATACTTGCATATTGGTCACGGTTGAAGAATCAAACACTTCAATAAGACTTCCACCATCATCTATAACACCTGCTACTCTGATGTCTAGTGCCAATCCCAAATCAGCCCCTCACCATCCCCACAGTACAGTAGATCTGAGAGAATTGATATCAACTCCATCTGGGAGGATGGCATTTACAACATATTTCTGACACCTATTCCATCCTCTCAGATCTACAAAAGAGCCTAGGGGGTGTGAAGGGACATGGGGTTGATTGAGCCTCCTTCACGTCTCACCTTCAGCCCCACATCTTAACATTTTACACTGAACAACAAAACTAAACTAAACGTCCACTGGGGAAGGGGGGGGTGCTCGGGGGGAGGAGGGGGTGGAACCAATTGGACGGTTGGAGTGTTGATGGGTGGACCTCAATCGATCCTGATCTTTTGATTGGTCATCCTGTAGATGATGCTGTCATATCCTGGGTCCATGTTCCACAGGTTATAGGAGATGAGGATGACGGCAAGGGCCAGGATGATCATCAGCCACAGCACGATGTTGAAGATCACAGCATAGTCAAAGTTATACTTATAGGCCAGGTTATAGGGGCTGCCTGGGTTACTCTGCAGGGGCAACAGAGAAAAGATGGGAGGAATGGGGTGAGAGGGGTAGTGGAAGAAAGCAGGAAAGAGGAGAGTTTATATTTGTGTAAAGAATATAATAAATCATAAATAATCTGTTGACAGTTAAAACAAACAGACTTACAATCTGCTTGGACTCCAGGATGGAGCGAGACTTCCTGGTCAGTGGTGCCTCGAAGCTCTTCACCGTGACAACCTCAACCACCGCATTGTTACCATAGAGACCAAACACATCCTCACCAAACTACAGCATGGGAGAGAGAGAGAGAGAGAAAACATTAGGGTCAATAGAGTGCCCTCCACAGTAAAGTAAACCATTTTTCACAGCTCTTTTTTTTCCAGTTTACTGCCAGACAGCGTTAGAAAAACTCCCTTGCTTACCTTCTGTAGGACAGAGGCCAGGATGGCGGTGGCATCGCGGTACTGGGGTGAGTCCTGGCCGTAGAGCCTGCTAATCTCCTCTAGACCGGAGAGCTCCAGGGAGTACAGGTCAGGGGAGTGGTCCTTTGCCAGGTGCCTGTGTCTCTGGAGCTAAACCGGGGGGGACAATGGAGCAGCTAGACCCTTAGGACTCTTTACCACCACCAAAATGATGCCCAGCCAGCCCCATATCTTGATATCTCATATCATTGTGATTGGTGGAGGAGCAGACTTACCAGGGCTGTGATGTCATGCAGCACTTGAACCTCTGACAGGAAGAGCAGATCGGCCTGTCGAAAGAGAGGATCAAGGTTTTATGACAGTTTGTGTGACAGAAGGGTGTACAACACTTGTCCTTAAGGGCTGCAAGCCTGCAGGTTTTTTTATTGTTGTTTCTCACTGGCAGTCAATTGGTTGAATAATGGAATTGATTGGCAAACATTTAAACACTAGGTGATGCAGACAAAATCATATTCCTATTAGTATTTACAGTGTTATCTGAGACTGACCTCAGAGTTGCGGCTGAGGGAGTTGAGGGGCAGGGAGGCGAGGACAGAGCCTTCCTGAGAGAGACGAGCACGGATCTGCTGCAAGGTGACGGGTAAATCCTCAAACACAGCGTTGGCCTTCCCCAGCATATAGAGCCTCTGTAAGAAAATATCCACATAGCATTGTTACCATTCTCGATCAATATCAAGTCTCTATGGATATAAACACAGAGCCAGAGTACACTACCGCAATATTCTTGAATTCTAAGTAACGCAAACAGTACGCAGCCTGAATATAGTAATAATGTACCTCCTCGCTAGGAGCAAGCTGCAGCACCACAGGTGTGTCCTCAGCGAAGAGAGAGTGCACAGTTTCAGCCACACTGTCCAGGGTGAATGGCACAGGCTGGAGGGAGGAACAGAGGAGAACATGGAGAGAGTTATCAATAGCACAGTAAATACACTCTCACACAATGCCTTGCTGTCCATAGTGTGCTTTATTATCTTAGCAGAGACAAGGACTGAAAGCAGCATAGTGCAAGATACAAATTCAGATAAGCAGAATATAAAAAACATATTGAAAAAATGTTCTCAACTTTCAGTGCATCTCAGAACATTGCGCTCTGATATAGGCCCTTTTCTCACTCACATTCTCCAGGGGGTAAGAAGCCACACTCTGGGGCAGGGCCAGGCTGTCAACCCCCCTCACCACCACCAGCACGTTAGCCCTGGGACGCTGGAACAACGAACCAGCTCGTAGGCCTGGCCAGGTGAAATCCTAAACACGCACAAACACACACAGGGGCAAGGTCATTAGTGCCTAAGCTGAGAGTCTGAGAACAAGTCAATCATACAGTAGGCCTAATGATATACACTTAGGCAGGTATAGGCTATGTATTGCAAAAGAAATGTGGCCATACACCTACACAGGTGACAATAAAAACAGTGAATCAGTGAATCTGAGACTTAAAGCGGAATTTTACCCTGTAATCCGGTGGATTTGTTCTTTTCATTATTCAATAGTAGACACATTAACACATTACACTTCCACTTTAATGGAACAGTGTACATTACACCAGTGAGTTCTGTGAATGTCTCTACGCATGTAGGCCTACCTCCTGTACAGAGAAGCCCATAGTCAGGGCAACAAGATCAGGAATCATTTCTCCAGAGATCGCCCAGTCTGCCTTCTGAAAGGACACATAGTCTGGGGCCTGCAACACAGTCAGGCTGTCCCCCTGGACACCTGAGGAAAACACATATTACATGAGTTCATTGAGGACAGTGCAAAATAAAGGGTTCAGCTAGAAACACAGTGAAGAACGGAATGTTTGAATAGAACATCCGGTTAGCTCTGAATATGCCTAAGATCTTCAGAAAAACAGCCATTGTTCGGCATGGTTGGGAGGAGCTGCAGAGCCACATTCACGACGGAGGGACAGAAAGAGTGAGATCGCAGTGTAGTGTCAATATTCGCTCTCACTACGCTGTTAATTACAGCCTGTAAAAGAACACCAATCTGTATAAGAATAATCGATCTGCCAGTCTACTGTGAGGAAGCTTGCTAAATTAGCCTGAGTCTTGTGACATGGAAAGCAGAATAATATGAGGAAGTACAATGAATCAGATTAAACTCCCATGTTGACTAATGCACGCCGTGTCACATGATAAAGCACTCGAGTCTTGCGAGTTCTGTCATCCAGCTAGGTAACGTTAGGCTACATACTAGCTATAAACCATAGATTGCTAGCTACTAGCCAGTAACCCAACAACATGGGTTCACGTCAGTGAGAAAAGCAAATAGCTGTCGC
>NC_139666.1:17469300-17501800 GCF_951799395.1 Argentina silus | reverse complement strand
GTGACCCGTAAAACAAACATTTACTTTCACAGTTCAGGGGCATGAACTATATGCTTTTGTGTGTGTTTACACTGTGTGCATATTAAGTGTGTGTGTGTGTGTCTGTGTGTGTGTACCTGGTGCCGTCTTGTGCGCTGCAGTTGATGTCAGCGCCGTGCCCTAGCAGGTGTTGTACTATGGTAAGCCAGCCTCGGGCGCAGGCCTCATGGAGAGCACAGTAGCCCGCGTAGTCGCGGTGATTCACCTCACACACCTTGTTCTCCAGGCAGTACAACACCACCTCCTGCAGAGAGAAAAGGGGAGGGGGGGGGGGGGGTGAGTGTGTGTACAAACACCAGACAACACACACACACAAACACACACACACCCTGTGTGCAACACCGCCTCCCAGGACATCACCACCTCCTGCAGAGGAGGAAAGGAATGAGGAAGGGGGAGAGATGAGTGTGTGTACAAACACACATGCACACGTACACACACACACGCGCAAACACACACGGTAATTACTACAACTGGAATCAAAACACCTTGCGGGGGCATTGACTATGACTCAACGCGAGCTTGTCTGCCAAACTCTGTGGATCTCTGTCTCAGTGTGAGGGCTGGAGCTGGAACACAGTGTGGCGGTGACTGTGGTTGGAATCACAACACACACACCATGGAACGGGAACAAAGGCCTTTTAGAACCGTTTAAGAGTTGGAAACATGTTCATGGTCGCGACAGTTGGAGATGGAACACAAAAGCAGCTGGGCTGGTTTCCATTAGAGTTCAGCCCCTCTTGCTACCCAACAACCAAAGAGAGAGCAGCGGTGTGTGTGTGTGCGTCTGTGTGTGTGTGTGTCATTGGTATCCCTGACCGAGTAAGCAGCGGTGCCTTGTGTATCGACAGAGTATCACAAACGCTTCCTTTTTCAGATCCATCAGAGTCGCTCAAGTCAGATCTGGTAGGGTGTGAGAACTGTGGTGTGTGACATGTGTGCAATTCCACACAGCGCGCGCGCGCACACACACACACACACACACACACACACACACACACACACACACAGCTCATCTGAACCTGGGGAATCGCTCCAAACTTCCATTTCTATGCTAATTCAGCCGGCGTCAGCTCCAAGTATTTATCATGCACTCCCTCACTCTCAGCACGGTAGGGAGGGAGGGAGGGAGGGGAGGGGAGGGGAGGGAGGGAAGGAGGCAGTGGGGGGGGGGGAGGAGAAGAGGAAATGGGCTGTGTAAAAGCTAAGTGAAATCGGGCCACAGACCTTGTGAGTCGGGATAAAAATCTATCTTCAATCAAGCAATCCTCAAAATTATTAAAAACAATTAGTGCGGCAGCTACTAGCAAGAAGAGGAGGAGGAGGATGACGGTTAGGAAAAGCAGAGGTGGAGGAAGAGGAGACAGAGGAGGAGGAGGAGGAGGAGGAGGAAGGGGGGGAGTGAGAGACGAGGAGGGATAGAAGAGTTAAGTCACACACTCCGCCTGTTTGCTGGAGAGGGATTCAGCAGCACCAGCCGAAACTCCCCTCTGGGGAATCCACACGCTGTGTGTGTGTGTGTGTACGGTTTCTGAGTGCGTGTATGTGTCCTTGTCTGAGTGTGTGGCCTTGTTTGTGTGTGTGTGTGTGTGTGTGTGTGTGTGCGCGTGCGTGCGTGGTGTCTCTATGGCAGGAGGAAGGGTAGCACTAAACCTCCAGAGCCGTGTTTAATATCGCTGGGAGAGAGCAGGAGCTTAGCACGAGAGCCTCGGCTTCCAGCCACACACACACACACGCACACACGCACACACACACACACACACACACACGCACCTCCGCAGTAAAATGAGACTCTGTCCCTCCCTCCCTCCCTCCCTCCCTCTCCGTCCTCTAATCTTCCACTCGAGAATGCTTCCCTGCGCTCAACTGCAATCAATGCATCACACAGACATTTAACCCTTCACAGCGCTGCCTCACAGCAGCCGTGTGTGTGTGTGTGTGTGTGGGGGGGGGGGGGTCTATGTTAATACAGGTGTATCATGTATGTATGTTTGGGCGTTTGTTTGCACAGGCATTTTGTTTGCACAAGGAAGAACATTTCAACAGTGGAGCTGGTGCAGGTCCAGACGTACGTGTGTGTGTGTGTGTGTGTGTGTTCGTGCGCCAGGCCCAGAGAGTGTGATCCTGTGCCAAGCCTGGCGAGTCGACAGAGAAGAGAGGAATCTACGCACTGATAAACACAGAAAGAGGAACGAAGCCATGTTTATCTCTTTAGAATACAAATGTCTCACACACACACACACACTCCCTAATACGCACGGACACTATTAGAAAAAAAAAACAGCGTCCCAGTGCGATGATTAAAACCAGTCACTCAAGCAGAGGTGTGTGAGGCAGTGGCCACAATCGAATTTGGCCCCAAATTCAATATGATGCAAATATGATCCCATTTAGATGTTTCTCCCCAACATGAAATACAATCACATCAGCTTGGCCAAAATGAAAACCACGAAACGTCAACGAATGTGTCTACGTCTTTCTTTGGTGATCAAAACATTGAGCAAAAGTCTGGAGGTAGATCTTGCTTATTCAATTATTTTAATTCAGATACAAATGATCAGTAGGACATACAGTGTAAGAATGGATACAGTGTAAGAATGGATATTAAACTACATTGCAGAATATATATATATATATATATATATATATATATATATATATATATATATATATATATATGGCTCCATGTCAGAGCAGGATGAAGACATCGGCAGTTTCTCCTCATTACCATTTAAAATGCTGAAAGAGTGAGGGAGACGGGGGGGGAGAGAATAAAGGAGAGGGAGGGGAGGGAGGAGAATAAGAGAGAGAGCGCAGGGAGGAGAGAGAGAGTGGGCTTTCATGTGCAGAGGCACGGATCACAAAACTAAACGAACATGAAATATGCAGAGCGTCAAGCGCTGGGTAGGGCATGCAATCTGTGTGTGCATGTGTGTGTGCATGTGTGTATATATTACAGAGTGAGTGAGTGTGTGTGTGTGCGTGTGTGCATGCGTGCGTGTGTGTGTGTGTGCGTGATATCTGCAGTGTTGAGAAGGGCGATGTCTGTGGGTGCGCTTACTGGGTCACAGTGTGTGTGTGTGTGTTTCTGTGTGTGTGTGTGTGTGTGTGTGTGTGTGTCTCAGGCTCTCATATCTCTCTGCCTGTGTGTGATAAGCCCAGAGCTCGCGGTGCTAAAACACCAGTGTGAGACGCTCTGCGCGCGTGTGTGGTTTGTGTGTGTCTGTGTGTGTGTGTGTGTGTGTGCGAACCCCGGGGGTCTGCCCCAGGCTTATCGCACACAGGCAGTGAGAGAAGCGCTTCCTGAGAGAGCGGGAGCAACGGAGGGAGAGAGAGAGAGAGAGAGAGAGAGAGAGAGGGAGGGAGGGAGGGAGGGGGAGGAGAGAACCTGAGACTACACAAACAAGGCGCTGACCGCTGCGCAAACAACACCCCCGTCTCCCTCCTCCCCCTCCCCCTTTCCCCTCGACACGCGGAGCAGAGGAAGGGAGAAAAAAAAGAAAGAAAAAAAAGGAAGGGAAAAAAACGCTCGGAGAGAGAGAGACGCATAAATCAGAGAGACGAGCCAGCTTCACTCCAGCACGGCTGACTGAACCCCGCTGCTGCGCTGTGTGTGCGAGTGTGTGTGCGTGTGTGCACGTACGTGTGTGTGTGTGTGTGTGTGTGTGTGTGTGTGTGTGGGATAGAAAAACAGCCGCCGCTGCCACCGCTAACCACAGTCACCATGGCATATTAAAGGGCCATTAGAACGCGATTATACTCCCAGCGCTTACCTCTCAGCCGCCCGCACGCACACAAACACATGCACACGCACACGCACACACACACGCAAGCAGCACACATTAACAAATACATCCACACACACCATCCCTCTCACACACCTCCCAGTCATTATGGAGCCACTCGTGCAAGTCACGCAACACACACACCCACACGTTAACAAATACATCCACACACACACCATCCTTCTCACACACCTCTCCGTCATTATGGAGCCACTCGCACAAGTAACGCAACACACACACACACACACACACACACAGCTAAGCAGAAGCCCTTGTGGACTGGACGCCTGAAATGGTGTGATTTTTAAAATGAAGATAAACACTTTGATAGAGAATAAAACAATGAAATGAATGGAGCAGAATAGAGAGACCCAGAATGAGCGAGACAGACAGGGAGAGAGAAGCAAGACAGCAAACCAGAGGTGTGTAGACGTAGGGCACGCTCATACACTACACCACTGTCTGCATGTGGAGGAAGGAGCTGAGAGGACAAAGGAAATCCTGTTGAAATAAAAACCAGTGGATATGGACTCAGAGTCTGTCTGTCTGTCTGTCTGTCTGTCTGTCTGTCTTACACATGGTATATTGGGGAGATGGAGTGAGGGAGATACTGGAGGTTAATTAACAGCAGTCTCATTCACTGGGAGCTGATTTAATGAACTACAGCAGAGAGAGAAAGAGAGAAAATAATTTTCTCTTAAAGAGTCTAGGATACATGGACCTCTGTGTGGACCTCTGTGTGTATTGTACGTGTGTGTCTGAGGTCACAAGATGTGCACATGTGGTTGAGAGGAAAAGGGGGAGGCTAAGTAGGCCTCTTTGGTGAATCAAAGAGAGAGGAAGGAGAGAGGGGGGGGGAAGGAGAGAGAGAGAGAGAGAGGAAGGATAGAGAGGAAGAAGAGAGAAAAGGAGGAGAGAGAGAAAAGGAGAGAGAGGGGAAGGAGAGAGAGAGGGGAAGCATAGAAAGGAAGGAGAGAGAAAAGGAGGAGAGAGAGAGGAAGCAGAAAGAGTGAGAGAGACACAGAGACAGGCACACACGAGAGCCAAACACACATTAAACTTAAAACCCACAGAACTACAATTTTAGCCTGAGAAATACAATGTTAGGCACAGTTATCACTTCACTTCCAGGCCTCACACCTGAGCTGATTCTAGAACAGCTGGGTTCCCACAGCCTCTCTCTACAAAGAGCCCTACAGACGCTGATCTGAGGTCAGTTCTGCCCTCACCCACTCATGGTGACAGTTGGGATTTGGGAAGGCTTCAGGGCAACGTCACTGTAGAGAGAGCTCTCTCTACAGGGATCAACTAGTCTCAGCCAAGCAGGGGAATGGTTAAAAAAACCCTCTAAATATATGAGGGGGGGGGGGGGGGGGGGGATGGGGGGCTAATGAGCAAGAGAAGGAGAGAAAGGCATCGTACATCAGTCTGTGCATGTCGATCACTACGTGCTTCAGCGTCTGTGTGTGTGTGTGTGTGTGTGAGTGTCACACTTTGCCTCACAGATAATTAATGAGATGAGAGTGAAGCAAGGCAGACAGGGGGGGATGCGCGTGTGTGTGTGTGTGTGTGTGTGTGTGTGTGCGGGGGGGGTGCCAACAATGAGTCACAAAGACAGAGGAAGAGAAGAGCGTGTGCTGGGAGGGAGGGAGGGGGGAGGGGGGGGGGGGGTGGAAACGGGGAAAAAAAGAGTGAAAGAGAAAAGACAGAAAAAATGTAGAAGAACAAGGATATGAGAAAATTAAGATAAGTGGGAGAGAGAGAGAGAGAAAAAAAAAAAGAGAAAGAATAGGAGACAAAGAGAGCAATCTAGAAAAGCCGGTCTGAGAGCGTGTCACCTCTCTTTGCCCGAGTCGTGAGAGAGAGAGAGAGAGAGAGAGAGCGAGAGAGAGAGAGAGAGAGAGCATATTACCTCGTAGCCGAGCCGAGCAGCTCTCTGTAGCAGAGTCTCTCCTGCGTTCTTATTCACTATCAATCTCCTGGCCTCGGGGGGAATGGGACGCACTATGGGGGGCTCTGCAGGGGGGGTCCGCCGCACCCCCGCTCCCTCTGGTGGGACAGTCCTGGTCCCATTAGCCTGGGGGGGCAAGGAGTGGGGGCGCACCACCGCTGGGGAACAGGGCTTGAGGGGAGAGCCAGGGTAATGGTTGGGAGACAATGCTCTCTTCCTCTGAGCACAGCGCTGCTCATTGACCTGGGTGAGAGAGAAGGGCTGGTTAGAGAGAGAGGCACGCACGCACACGCACACACACACACGCACACACACACTGCGTGCTGCACATATATTGCCTCATAACACAAACACTTAAAAACACACAGCAGGTTGACATGCCAGCCCCCTAAATCACTCAAAACAAACAGAAGCCCTTGGGCAATACAAGGAGAGGGGAGGGGAGGACACAGAGTGTGTGTGTGTGTGTGTGTGTGTGTGTGTGTGTGTGTGTGTGTGTGTGTGTGTAGGTGTGTGTGCGCGAACCCCCTCAGTGGAATTGTGTGTGGGAGCAGCTGTGGAACTGGGGAGTGAGAGAAGGGAACGGCGCGAGCGGAAAACAACTAGTCTCTTTTTTCCTCTCCTTTTTTTTCCCCCCCTTTCATTTTTTTCCCTTTGAACTCAGACGCTCAGCCATGGCTGCCACATTCCTCTTCGCCGAGAGAGCTGTGTCTCAGTGTGTGTGTGTGTGTGTGTGTGTGTGTGTGTGTGTGTGTGTGTGTGTGTGTGTGTGTGTGTGTGTGTGTAATTGAGTGCTCACCGCCAAGTCTACTGCTCAAATGCTCCAGGGTTTTCTTGTTATGTAAAGAATGCACACAAACAGCCCTGGCACTGACCTAGACAACAGCACACACACTCCCAGCACTGGAGACAAAGGACACACAGACGCACTCTCTAAAATGCACACACACACACGCACGCACACACACATACAGCTCTGTGTAGGGAGGCGATCCACAGGGAGAATCACAGGCCGGGAAGAGGTCACAGCCGGAGCAGCACTCTGAACATTGTAAACATATTTCTTCTCTTTCTCACTCCCCCTTTCCTCCCCTCTCCGTCCGCTTTTCTCTTTCGCTCAATCCCTTTTTTCTCCCTCCCTCCCTCCCTCCCTCTTCTTTTCTCTCCTAGCCCTCTTTGAGAAGCCCCCCCCCTGTCCCCAGACCAGTGACCAGGCACCCCAGGCCCCTCACCTTGTCCTCCTGAGCAGGTCTCAGGTCAGTCGTGCACCGTGGGCTGGTGCCGTTCTGCACCATCTCTTTCCTCCGCTCCCTCTCTCTCTCCCTCTCTCGCTCCCTCTCTCTCTGGCTGGTGTGTTTGGTCTTGCATGGCCGCTTGCCCTTGGGTTTGTCCGTGTCACTGTGACGCCGGGGCTTGAGGGGAGGGGTGTCGCCGGCAGGGGGCTCGGGGGCTGACAGGGGGGGGCACTGACCTCCTGCCCCTCCCAACCCCCCCCTCCTGGGCTCCTTAGGCCCCCTGTCACCTGAGATAGGGCCCTGAGTAGCAGACCTGTCCCTCAGCTGGGTAGGGGTGAGGGGGGCTGTCGGGACTCCTACAAGAGACAAGAGAGAGAGAGAGCCAGGGGTTAGAAACAGAGGGAGAGTCCAGTAGCTTAGACACGCGCACACACACACACACACACACACACACATACACACACAACAACATAGCAGTGTACAACACTTTACACGCCTACACTTAGCACAGCAAGAGTTCTGGCTCATAGCACAGAGTGCACCGCTGATTGGCTCAAATTAATTTCAGCTCCGGCACAACTCTGGCAAATAAATTGAAATGTATATTCATGTTTTGTGAGCAGTTGAGAAATGAGGAAAGCGACAGAGAGAGGGACTAAGATAAACAGATACAGAGAAAGGGACTAAGATAAACACATACAGAGAGAGGGACTAAGATAAACAGATACAGAGAGGGACTAAGATAAACAGATACAGAGAAAGGGACTAAGATAAACAGATACAGAGAGGGACTAAGATAAACAGATACAGAGAGGGACTAAGATAAACAGATACAGAGAGGGACTAAGATAAACACATACAGAGAGAGGGACTAAGATAAACAGATACAGAGAGGGACTAAGATAAACAGATACAGAGAGGGACTAAGATAAACACATACAGAGAGAGGGACTAAGATAAACAGATACAGAGAAAGGGACTAAGATAAACAGATACAGAGAGGGACTAAGATAAACACATACAGAGAGAGAGAGAGCGAGCAGTAATGCTAGGCTAGCTCTCCACGTCTGCTGATTTATTAATAAGGACACATCTCTGTCTGGAAGTACACGCACGCGCACACACACACACGCACGCACGCACGCACGCACGCACGCACACACACACTGCAGTGTAGGCTGGAAGCCCTGGGTAGAATACAGCCTATATTTTAAAATGAATTACCTTGAAATGCAAAAAAAGAAAACCTCGGCTAAATGAATTGGGGGGGGGGGGGGGGAGGGGATTAAATGATAGCAAATATTTCCTTCCCGGCCCCAAATACACATAGCAATATCATGGCTCATTACTCCAGAACAGCTAATGCTGTGGTGATGCCATTAAAGAGGTGGGAGGGGAGGGGAAGGGGAGGGGAGGGGAGGGGAGGGGAGGGGGAGAGATGTCTCCATGTCAATCAGACTCTGTGGAACACGCAGCCAGACGCTGGTTATCCCCCTTCCTTACTCTCCCTCTCTCTCTCTCTTTTATCTCACTACCTTTCTGGATTGATCTCGCTCTTCCCTTTTATCCTCTGTTTGAGCACATGAAAAGGGAAAAGCCCCTGGTTTAACAGTCTCTCTCTTTCTCTGTCCAATTCCTCTCTCACCCACCCACCCGCCCCCCTTCCTTCCCCCTCTCTCTCTCTCTCTCTCTTTGACTGGCCTCGAGAAGAAACAGTCATTCACCACACGTTAGTCACACTACACCTGCCCCCATATCTCCAACAGGCTGTCTCTTTCTCTCACTCCCGCTCACACACACACACACACTCTCTGTCTCTGTCTGTCGGAGCTAGAGATTACCAACCCCTAGCGTGCTGAGAGCCTAACCACAGAGACCAGTTCTCTAACAGTCACAGCTCTCCCCACAGCCTGCCTCCCTCCCTCCCACAGCTCTCCCCACAGCCTGCCTCCCTCCCTCCCACAGCTCTCCCCACAGCCTGCCTCCCTCCCTCCCACAGCTCTCCCCACAGCCTGCCTCCCTCCCTCCCACAGCTCTCCCCACAGCCTGCCTCCCTCCCTCCCACAGCTCTCCCCACAGCCTGCCTGCCTCCCTCCCTCCCGCAACTTTCCCCAGGAGGAAGTCACCTCCTAGTCACCTCCTTCCTCCCCCTCAGGGAAAGCCCCCAACTCCCCAAGAGATCCAGAGCCACGAGGCTATGACACACAAAGCAGAGGAACAGAAAAAAAGAAGTCTCAGATATGGAAACAGTCTCACTACCTCGTTTGTTCTCTCCGTTGGCCAGCATGTCGTTGGCCCAGCTCCTCGCGACCTCTGACCTCTGTGTCGCGGCTTTCTCTTCGGGGTCAGCGGCTCTGACCTTGCGCTCACGCTGTGGCGTGCCTTGGGCTAGGGGCCGGAGCTGAGGCTGGGGCTGGAGCCAAACCCTCTCCTCTTTGATCTCCGGTCTTTCGGGAGAGGCGGCGGTGGGCTTGCGCAGCCGGAGTCCCTTGAGCTCGATACACACCTTCAGCTTCCTCACCTCCTCATCATCATCATCCTCATTAGCCACAGGCTGCTCACTGGCCTTCAGCACACAGTCATCTGAGGACAACAGAGCAGTGGTGAGTGAGCTAACAAACACTGACACACACGGAAATACACACACAGAAACAAACAAACACACACACACATCTGAAAATGCAGCTGAAGTGGGTGAACATACAGTACTGTTGTTCTATGCAGACACACAGCCAGTAGATGTATGGACACAGAGCGCACACACACACTGATGACCCTGAAAGCACAGGCAAAAGGAGAGAAAGAGAGAGAGAAAGAATGAAAGAAAGAAAGTAAGAAAGAAGAGAGAAGTGGGGAGCGGGTGACAAAAGAAAAAAATAGTGAAAAAAAAATAGTTAGGAAAAACAAAGTAGAGGAGAGGGTCGTGTAGAGAAAGAAAAAGGGGGGAACAGAGAGACAGAGAGAGAGAGAGAGAGAGAGAGTTCTCCCATAATTCACCAGAGAGGGCTATTCCTCTCGCCTGCCAGCCCTTGGAGAACAAGCGTGATACCTAGCGCCAAAAGAGAAAAGGGAAAAAAAAAAAAAAAAAAAAAGAGAAAGAAACCCAAACAGACAGGGGAAGAAAGAAAGGAGATGAAAAGAGTGGCTTTGAAGAGGGTGGGGAAGCGCAGCGGAGGAACGGCGGTGTTGAAAGAAAAGAGAGAATGGCTGCACTGCTCCCTCGCTTCTCTCCCTCTCTCTCTCTGCACTCAAAGACAGGATTAAACACTTCTCACTTCTCTCTCTCTCTCTCTCTAACTCCGCTGAGCTGGCTGCCACACAGAGAGAGAGAGAGGGATGGGACAGAAAGAGAGAACAAGGGTTGTGACAAAAAGAGAGGATTTGAGATAGTTGGGACAGACAGGGATATGAGAGAGAGAGAGAGAGAGAGAGAGAGAGAGAGAGAGAGAGAGAGAGAGAGAGAGAGAGCGCAAGCGAGAGGGCAGAGAGGAATGAGTGGCAGCTTGGGGAGCGAGTGGGGACAGAGAGGGGCATGAGAGAGAGAGAGAGAGAGAAGGGGGGGGGGGGTTGGCGAAGTAGATTTGGGACGAGTCGTTTCAGAGAGGAGGCGCAACAAAGACACTCACCCGCAGTCATCCTGGCCTTCTTCTCTGGGTGAGACATTCTCCCTCCTTCCTCCTCTTCTTCTTCCTCTTCCCGGGGGCTGTGTGGGCGTTTCCTTGGAGGTACTGAGTCCTGGCCAGCCGTCTCGTGGAGGTGTCCGATTTCCGGTGCCAGGATGGGGGGCGAACACCGCCCTCGCTCGCTCTCTCTTGCCCCCTTTCTGGCTCCATCTCCGACCCCCTCCTGAGGGCCGTTGTGATCCCCGTCTCTGGCTCCCTGCCCTGGGGACAGACACTCCCTCTGAGCCCCACACCTCTGGAGGACAGGGACTCTATTGTTCCCATAGACGGGCCTCACACCTGAGCACCCAGGGAGGGGGACAGAGACAGGGGAGAAGAAAGGAGGAAAGGGGGGGGGGGGGGGGGAGAGAGAATGGAGGGTAGAAGAGAAAACAGAGAGACAGGGGGAAGGGGGTGGGTAGGGGCATAGAGAAGGCCTGTTAAACACCAGCCAACTTTTATTCTCCTTTAAAGACAGCCAGTAAAACTTTGATGGGGTAAAGACTTTTTAATCAGACGTCAGCAGAGCCAACAGTTCAGACTGCTGCGCGCTCTACGAGAGAACGAGGACGGAAAATTCAGTCGGGACGAAAACACTTTTCTCTCTCTCTCTCTCTCTCTCCCCCCCTCTCTCTCCCTCCCTCTCTTCCAACCCCCCGGCATGACCCTGCCACGCCCTTCCCACACAGAGCATGACTCTCTCCCTCCCTCCCCCCCCTCCCTCCCTCTCTCTGTGTGTGCCATAATTAGGCTCACACGTCAGTCCAGGCCCCGCTCCAATACACAGCTGGGCTTCCAGCCAACACAAGTAACCTCTCTCTCTCTCTCTCGCTCAATCACCGCCCCTCCCTCCTCCTCTTCCCCTCCCTCTTTATCGTCTCTCCGTGCAGATAAGCACAAAAGGCTTCTTGAAAATAGGACTCCCTCCCTCCCTCCCTCCCTCTTCCTTTCTCTCTCTCTCTCTCTCTCGCTCTCCCCGTGTCTCACTCTCTCACTGTCTTTCGCTCCGTTGTGTCTGTGTGTTTATTGGCCCAGTCCTGCCTCAGCGTTTGCTCCGAGGATGTGTGTGTGTCATTGTGCCGTGTGTAGAGTTACTCACCATCCCTAGCTGAGCGTTCGCTCTAAGAGAGAGAGTGTGTGTGTGTGTGTGTTGTAGGCTATATATATATATATATATATATATATATATATATATGTATGTGTGTGTGTGTGTGTGTGTGTGTGTGTGTGTGTGTGTGTGTGTTGGGTTACTCACCCTCCCTCTCTCCCTGCCTGGCGGTGTGTTGGCAGTGTTCCAACTCTCTCTCTCTGCGCTGGCTGTCCGCCAAGTCCTGTCCCGCTACCGCTGCCGACGCAGATGCACACACACCCCCGCCCTCCTTCTCCTTCAGCTCCAGCTCCGAGAACCGCATCATTGCCCGCTACACACACACACACACACACACAAACAGAGAAAACAGCCATGAAACCCACTCACCGTCTGCCCCTGCCACACACACACACCTCTCTAAGCCTCAATCTGTGCTGAACAGCTACCGAAGCAAACATCGCATTAGGAATCAAATTGTCTCAAAAATGCCAACAAAGACAAAGAGATAGACAGATAAATCAACAAGCATGGCATCCAGACATAGGTTAGACTACTGCAGCCACTGTGAGTCCATGCGCTCTGGGGCCTAGTCCTGGCATCTCCCTTCCTGAAACATGAACACAGCTAGGAAACACATACAGCTAGCCCTGAGGCAGAGAGAGAGAGAGAGAGAGAGAGAGAGAGAGAGAGAGAGAGAGAGAGAGAGGGGAGAGTGCAGAGAAATAGAAAGAGGGTGGAAAGAGAGAAGAGCAAGGGAAAGCCTGTCTGAGGGGTAGATGTGATAAGAAATGTAAAGAACTGACCTCCCAGTTAGCAGCTGGTTGACTTATAATACTCTCCTCTCGTGATAAGACTTCCATCTAAGCAATTAGAATGGGGGCTCAATATATCTGTCCATCATTTCATGTATGTATTTATGTATGTATGTTAAAATGTCTTTCTCCACATATATCGTATATATACACATTCAACAACAAGCAGCCACAGTCCCACTAAGCAACACACATGGTCAAATGAAACGAATGAATAGGTAATTAAACACAACAACAAAACTATCAAAACTCTTTTTCTGAACTTGAGTAATGGCAGTTGTTATCAAATAGAAACGTAATGTTTGTATTCTCAGTGTGAACTAGGGATATTAATGATTATTCTGGTAAGAACGAAGGCTTCTCTTTGGAAGAAAATGTACGTCCAGAAATAGCATTTGATAGCTTTGTGTTCCGGCTCTGTATCAGCAAGCATGACACAGACAAACCACATTTTTCGGAGGTGCGTTTACAACAAACCGACAGACATATGCAACCTATCAACATACAGTACATCTGCCTCTGTCCCACTCATTAACATACGGCGGTGTGTGTGTCTGCAACAAAATATAAATGTGTGCGTGTCTGAACCCTCCCTTCTAGACTGAATATTGAGCAGCAAATCCAGAGATATTGGCCTAAAATTTAAGCTGCTCTGATTGGATGACCTACAACACAGGGGGAAGTGTGGGGAGGGGAGCTGAATAGTGGGTAGCACACCAAAGGCATCGTGTGTGTGTGTGTGTGTGTGTGTGACCATGTGCATGTGAGGAGCTAGGCACTTGGGGGGGGGGGGGGGGGGGTTTGACCTTGGACAGGAACCAAGCGAGGCTGGGGGGGGTTGAGAGGTGGTGAGGCTGGTTAAGTTGAGCGGCCCACAACGCCCTCACCTTGGGGTTAAGCGTAGCCTGAGGCAGGGTGATCCATGAGGCTACCATGGTCACGCTCTGAAATTCTACAGCTCTGCAGCGCAGCGCAGCACAGCGCCAACACGTGCTTTAGCCCTGAGCTACACACAGACCACGGAAACAACCTTTACACTGCTGCCTAATCAAAATACAGGGACAGCAGCCTAAGTTAACCTTTGAACTGCCCTCTAACCAAATCGTTGCCTGGCGAAATAACTTCAAACGCCCTTTTACAAGCTCACTGGGGCAACGGCAAAGGGCTGGGATAAGCCCGTGACCCTGCCCTATCTGAGCTGAACATGTGATGTACCTTCTGATTCGATCTATACCTGTGTAAAATAATAGTCTATATGTCTCCCAAACTCAAAAGAAAACAGGCAGAAGCGCTGCAACCAGGTAACAGCACCAGCCTTTGATTCCTTCAAATACTGAATGCATTAGTAAGCAGTAAATGGCTTTAGACAAAAAGCCTTTGCGAAATGACCGTATTTTCATCATATTACCTGCCCATCCCAACCCAATTACGGCCACAGTTCTAATGACTCACCTGAAGGGCGCGCTGTTCTCGGCTCAGCTTGCTGGAGTCGGCATACAGCTCTGTGGTGACACATTTGATGCGGTCGCCCACGTAGCCTGTGGAGTTAGCGATTCTCTTAGCTAGGCTGGTCCTCCGGGAGGCTCTAGACGAGGCATCTTCATCATCCCCCTCTCCATGAGACTCCTCAGTGTCCACAATGCACCCTTCCCCTTCTCTCTCCATCTCCCTGTCCCTCTCTCCCTCCTTCCCCAGGTCGATGTAGTGGCGGATGGGGTGAGAAACGACTCGTCTGTCCCTCTCCTCCCCTGAGGTGCGATCCCCAGATGTTCGGGCACAGCGCAGGGTGCTCTGGTCCTGGTCCCCCGGGTCTGAGGGAGGGCCCTGGTCCTGGTCCTCTGCCCGGCTAACCTGCCCTGGGGAGCAACGAGGTGGGCTAGAGGCCACACGTGGACAGCCTGTGTCCTGGGACACTCTGGGTCTTGCACTCGATGTCTCTGACAGCCTGTCTGCGTGAGTGGGTCTCAGGGCAGAGCCCTGGCCTAGGTGTTGGTGGTGAAGATGATGTTGTTGTTGATGATGATGATGATGATGAGTGTGATGTTGTTGTTGTTGCTGTTGTTGTTGTTGTTGGTGGTAGTGTTTTGGCTCGCGTTCCGGCTCCCTCCTGTTTTGGTTGCCGTGGAAACATTCATTTTGGTTGCCCCTAGTAATTGGGACAGGAGGTGGCTGCTTGCTTGCGGTGGGGGGAGATTCTCCGTCTGTGTCAGAGTGAACAAGGTCAATGCATACGATCCTCTCTCTGGAGGGGGTAGTGGAGGATGGGGGCTTAGTCTGACTCCCACCCTGTTCCCCTGCTTCCCTCTCCGGCTTAGTGTGGCTCCCATCCCCCATCTCATTCCCCCTCTCCAGGCTCCGGTCTCTGTGGGACACACCACAATCCTCGGCAGGTCCCCTGGGCTTCTCCTGGCTCCGGGGCTTGGGGCCCAGATCAGCCCTCTCATGGGGCTTGGTGTCTGGGTGAGGGTGCATCAGGGGGTGGGCCATCTCCTGGGAGTTATATGTGAGGTACTCCCCTCCATGGCCAGATGGAAGGCTGTGGTAGGGTAATGAGTGTTTGGCTGCGAGGTGGGCTGGGTACAGGCTATTGCTGCCCAGCAGGACTGGGTGGGGGTAGACTGGGCCTTTGCCAGGAAGAGGGAGGGAGTGGAGGGCCATGCCATCAGGCACGGAGTAGTGCAGGTATCGGTTAGCGTACGCTAAGCTGTGAGACAGGTAGGTCTCATTCTGAGGCAGGTAAAGGTGGCCAGGAGGGTGTCCATTCTCCAAACAGGGACGTTTATACGACGACACCTCCGGAGTCGCCTTGGCTCTCTTGGAGGCTTTGGAGGACTTCTCTGTGACTTCTCGAAGATGGGCAACCGCTGGGGAGTGTTCTGATTGGCTGGGGCTGGGTTTGGGCCAATCACCATTGGGCTTGGGGGAGGGGGGAATAGAGGTCATAGAATTATGATTGGCAGACATTGGGGGGTTGGACTCGCCCATCCTGGGACATGACGAGCTGCGTTGCTGGGGGAGGACCCTCTCCAGAGCCTTGTGTTTGATGACGGAGGGAGAAGAACCTTTGCCCTGGGGCAGGTCAGAGCAGGGCCTTGGGGAGGGGGTGAGGGTAGGGGGGTGTGCATGGGTGGACGCCGGGGTGGGTGTGGGTGTAGGTGTAGGTGTGGGTACCACCCAGGAGGAGTGTAAAGTGCTGATCATCTCTGGCCTCTCTGAGGCCTTGGAAGAAGTGCTGCTCACCACGGAGTGAGAGTGGGACGGAGGTGAAAGGGAGAGGGTCTCCTTTAAGAGCTCACGGCTGGGGGGCAGTCCATATCGTGGCCCTGGAGTCCCCCCAACGCCAGCCAAAGTGTCTAGCTTAGCAGGGAAGCCATTGGGAGGCAGACCAAACTCCAGGATCCTTCCAGATAAGTCCAAGGGCTTCTCTGCAGGGTCTTTGGTAGCAGGGACCTGGTGTGCTGGCCGCTCAGATGAAGGTTTGGAGGGGGACCTGCTGGGTCTCCTCTCACACCCCCCACCCCTGTGCTCAGAAGCCCCATCCCTGGCTCGGGATTTATGTGGGCTGGGTCTGGCAGGGGAGGGGTGCTCTGGGGCCATGCTGCTCACATAAAACGGGTGAGACATCGACTGAGAGGAGGAGGATGAAGAAGAGGAGGGGATCGGTGGTGGCCCTATTCGTGCAACTGGCCGTTGCAAATCCTGGGAGCTGTCAATGAGAGGGGGGGGTGGGGGAGGAGGCTGGGGGAGGCGAGAGGAGGTGCGAGGGGAAGAATCAATGGGAAGACTGTTACAGCCACTACTACTATTTCCACTAACACCACTATTACAGCTGTTACTAGTTGGGGCCTTACTAGGGGGTCTGCTGGGTTTACTACTCCTGCTAGGGGGCCTGTCCCTGTCTTGGTGAGCCTGAAGGTGCTGGGGAGGAGGGGGAGGTTGGTGGAGCTGCTGCCCGTACGGAGAGCCCTCGTGGTGGATACGTGGCCCCACACTCAGCCCTTTCTCCTGGCAGTGCACCAAAGGGGTGGAGGCCACAGTCACAGCTGGGATCCTCATTGGGGGAGCAACCAGGGGGGAGGAGATGGGAGATGGGGGGTAGTGGGGCATGTAGTAGAGCCTCTCGGCTGCAGATGCTGCAGCGGGGTTAACGTTCCCCCCCTGGGCTGCACAGAGGGACTGATAAGCCAGATGTTGAGGCAAGTAGGGGTTGGGCTGACTGAGAAAGGAGGCCTTGTACATGCTGAGAGCCGCGTATTTGGAGGAGTCCATGAAGGGATACATCCCTGCCTCTGGGTACGGACTCAGCCAGGGCAGACGCAGGTAGCTGCCGCCTGCCCCACCCAACCCCAGCTCCACTGGCTTATCCCCGGGCCCTAGTCTGCGGTCCAGCCCCAATCCCTCGTGGAAACCCGGAGGGGGGCTCTTGTAGAGTCCCATATATCCATTCGTGGGCTTGCGGCTGTCCATGGAGACGTCAGGCTTGTAGAGGAGTTCCGGGAGGCCGTCCCTGCCGTAGCTGAGGGGGAGAGCAGCCCCTTCACGGGCCTTCTCAGTCGACAACGCTCGGATCCCTGGGTAGACGATACCGCTGTGGAGGCGAAGGCCGTCACGCATCATAGCACTGCGGTCCAGCCCCATGGCAGCCAAGGGGGTCAGCCTGGCATCCACCTGCAGGCAGGAAAACAGCATCAGTTACATTCATGTGTTCATCTGTAGCCAGTTAGCAAGATCATCCATGTGTGATCAACAAGGAAATAAAGCCTTTACAGCATGAGGACATACCATGCTTTGTGTGATGTGTTTCCCTTCTCTTAATTCCAGGTTTCTCTGCGTCCCAGCATCACTAATAGGGTACTTTCCTGGAGAAAAAAGTATACATTAAGTATTTTTATAATAGAGTTGAAAATCACATAACTTCACCGAATTATTTGCATTTCTTCAACAACATTGCCATACGAGAATAGACTGTCAGTCCTCCATACCAGAAAAAGACTGTTCATGCCAAGTCATGATCTATAAATAAATTGGGTAAAGTTGTTTTCAAGCCACATTTTCTCCACCTTCCACAACAAACTACAACGCCACATACCCATAGATGGATGGACGTACACACAGCCACAGCCACACCCACACACAGTAATGACATAATAGGGGTTGTTGCCTAGTGGCAGTGGTGTGCGGTGCTCCAGTAAATGACGGGCTTACAGGCCTGGGATTTCAATAACACTAGCCGCCCTTATCTACAGACGACACAGCCACCACCGCCTTTCAGCAGAGAAAGAGAGGGAGGAGGGGGGGGAGCTTGGCAATTGCTCCGTTAGCTACATCTATCACTGCCCAGATGCACGCACGCACGCACGCACACACACACACACACACACACACACACACATTCCCTCCATCCCCCAAGTGAAGTAGTCTCTGGAGATGAAAGCAGTGTGTGGCCCCCGCTCTCATTCGCCCCACCCACCTCCTCCTCCTTCCTCGTTCTCACCCTTTGCCCTCCCCTCCGGGCCCCACTCCCGCCCACCCAGGGGAGTAGACGTGCATTGTGGAGCCACGGCTATTCAGTCATGTTCGCCACACTCATTTTTCTCTACCCTCCTTGACCCGCTCCCTACGTTCAATCAGCCGGAGTGACAAGATTATACATCGCCAACATTAAACCAACATTGTCCTCAGTATGGACTCAATATCATACAGGTAAATAGGTTTTCATCTTTGAATAAAAGTCTGATTGCTAGATTGATCCAAACCATTTCTTGATTATACATCAACGATAAGTAAATACGATAAATCTAGGTTAGGCAATCCACATTCCGAGGAATCCCATAAAACCCTACGGCCACGGAGTCATGAACCTAGCCTGCGGAAAAACCCCTGAGCATCATCACTGTTTACTAGTGTATGAAGGAACAGGGGATGGTCAAAGTGGTGTGAGTGAGAGGTCCCTAATATAGTAAAAGTGAGCTGAGGCTCGGCTCGGCCCGACCCGGCCCAGCTGAGAGAGAGAGAGAAGCTCCTCCATCATCGGAAAGAAACGCGTCTGTGCCTCGCGCTGCCGCCACCGGCATGCTGCTTTTATTACCGTGACCTCGAGATCATTAATCACCCTCTCGCTCGCTCATGCAGCTCCTCCCTGCCTCCCTCTTTCTCCCACCCCCGGAGGCTCGAGGCTCCAGCGCAACCGATTCCTGGCCTGCCTAAACAACATCCGCGTGTGACGGAACTGAGACCCGTGTGTGCGTGCGTATGTGTGTCAGCCCGAGAGCTTCCGCAGCCCAAACAAACAGACAAGAACGTTGTGAAATGTCTTTCCCGTCCCGCCTTACCGTCACATGCGCAGTTTTTTCCACCTTCTCATAGGAAACCAAAGCAGTGTAATGAGAACGAGACAGGGTGGTGGAGGAGGTGACGTGAAAGTCTGTGGTCTTACAAGCTGACTAGGTTGGTAAAATATTGCTATATATATATTTTTTTTTTTAAATTGAATGAGCAAAATGAAAGCCATGCATATTTCATGCATGCATCCATTTGCATTAACAGCGGAGGTAGTATTGGTGCCATACAGACCACTGACAGAAACCACAAGTTAAAACCAGATTGAGAAATAATATTCAAACCACCACCGAAATGAAATAATGGCTTGTACGGTGAATTCGAATGAGTCTAGTGACGCTGGAGATGAAGGCAAACCGATCTCTCTGAGAACACCCAACACATTGTGTGAGCCCGAGCTCTCGTGGCTCATCCATCGCGGAGACCATGAAATTCCTCCGACGCCCTGAAGACAAGCCGTCGGCGTAACTCGACTGTGGGCGTAGGCCTTTACGGTCTAAGAGATTAGGGCGAGGCTAACGGCCTACCTTTCTAGAACAGGTGTTATGAACAGTCCGCTGCGGCTGTTCATATACTAGTTCCCTCCTATATAGGCATACACCATATAGCCTTTTCTCAATTGTTAGGAACACGACTCCTCGCGTCCTCTCCCCGAGTCGTCCTCAAAAAGCATTGGAAGAGAAGTTCTAAAGGCAGAACCTAGATCTTTTCCTCCAACGCGTTCAGTAAGACACAAGCGACGGAGGAGAGGACGCGCAGAGTCGTGTTCCTAACAATTGAGAAAAGGCTCATGACACAGCCTTTTCCTTCAGTCCATAAGCTCATTAGCAGGGGAATCTCTCAAATGGCCATGGGTTGTTATAAGCAAAGGTCTGCGAAACTGAGTGTAGAAAACCCCCAACCTGCTTGGTAAGGCTGCAGGCTTCCATGAAGCTATTTTATCACAAAATCTTGGTTAAAATATAATGGTATCATGTTTTAATTTGAACCATATTCCATGCGCTATCGGGAGCGTTAAACACGGATTGGTAAGGGCAACAGGTTGTTTTATCAAATGCGCGTCCGCACCGGCACACACACACTGTTCGCAGGAAGAAAATATCAATAAAACTACGAAGCTAAGGAGGGTGTATGAGTGTAAATGTCTGTGTGTGTGTGGGGAGGAAAAGGCAGAGCACGTCGACGCCCATCCCCGCTGCTAAGAATAGTTCGTGCAACAAACAACTCCCGACGGCCATCCATCACACAAGCCGCGGCCAAGCAGGCAAACAGGCGGAGGGGGGGACTATAGGCGGTCGGGCTGCGTTTGTAAAACAGACCGCTGGAGCGGAGCCCGATTCGCACCATTAAACCGAAAACCACCGGGTGCTCTTAGCAAGTCCAGTCCTTATTGTGTGTTGTGGGGGAGGGTGCAAGGAGGAAGAGGGGGGAGGGAAAGAGAGAGAGAGCGTCCGGCAGGCCGATCTTGTTTCCTGTGGGCCTATACTGTAGCGACTTGAACTCCGTCTGACCTGTCAGATCTGGAGAACAAAAACCGCCCGCTGATAATTTACTGGCGATCAGGAGGCCAGTCGCTTCGAGGAGAGAAGACAGTTTCAAGTTATATTCTGCCCTGTGCGTGCGTACGTGTGCGCGCGTGTCTCAGCCAAGCACATCCCCCAGCTAAAATGTCAATGAAAGACGTGAACTGGCAAGCAAGCTACAACAGAAAGACAGATCTCAAGAAGTGGTGTGCAAAACACAAATCTTGCCTCCTAACGGGCGACTGCAAGTAGAGGCTAGATAGGGCAGTTTAACGACACAAATGGGGCACTGAAAAATAACACACGTTGTGCAGATGTGTGTGGTGGACTGCTAAACAGTCTGGAAAGGTGTCTGTTCTAGGCTACTGCTGTGCAATGTCTTCTCGCGACTCCGGCTTGAGCAAACGGGGACGGGGGATGGTGGGCGCCGCGAGCTCAGCGGAGTGTTGGCGCCCTCGCGGTCTTTGTCCCTGGAGCTCCGCCAGCTCTCTCTCGAGCGCCGAGGCTCGAGCTCCGACTAAAAAAAATGCAGTGTGACGCAGGATAATCTCCGCAGCGACGGGGGTGGGGGGTGGAGATAAACACGGATTAATGCACACACCATTACGCAGCGCTGTGTGTGTGTGTTTCCAAACACGCGCACACAGAAAATAATACTGCATGTGTATACCACTTGTGAGAAGAAAATAAAACGAAAACAAAGCTCAGTCAAGGATTAAAGGCACGCCAGCGAGTTAAAATGATTTAAAATCTACATTCTCACGACCCCATGAAAGAAAGTCATAACTAATTGTTGGCAATTATGCCGGGGACGTCTGCCGGCTAGTCCCTTTATTTTGTCTCACCTTAAAGATACATTGAACTCTACACGCATGTCTCAACAATGATAATTCGAGCCTGTATACAGGTGCCTCAATATAGACTAATCGTAGTTGTACTTTTATATATATAGAGAGAGATGGAGAGCGAGAGAGACAGAGACAATGACAGTGACAATGACAGAGACAGAGAGAGCTGTGCCGGGGAACTCCGAGACAGCTCCCCGTAGACACAGAGAGGCGGGCATGCATCCAACACTTCTCCGCACGGAATAGCAGCAGTGTGTGTGTGTGTGTGTGTGTGTGTGAGTGAGAGAGAGGTCCTAATATGCTGATACAAAAGGAGGATAGATCCACAACCAGCAAAATTACACTTTTACTGCTCCAAATGAACATCGCAAGTCAGCTTACATAAAATGTTTTCAATGTCGCCAAATAGGGGCATTCAATGATAATGGTTGTCTCGTGGATTGTCAACGGGCAGAGGGAATGGTAAGGCTTGAGCAGGGAGCGGGCGGACGGACGAGAGAGAGAGACAGAGAGAGAGAGAGAGAGAGAGAACGGACGGCGGCTCTAAACAGCTGTCGCATTATTTGCGCGCTAGCTGTAAACAGGGCCTTGAGCCCTCCCGCCACACAGGCGCATGCAAGTTGGTGCACGGGACAATCCCCCCGACAGCACGGCCGCCAACAACGGCGACATTGTGTGGCTCGTGCTGTCACTGGAGAACGGGCGACGGCTGCTGAACTGGCCCTATTCAGCCTTCGCCAAATTAGAAGTAAATGGTTCTTTTATGTCTTCAGAGGGCCAATTGTAACAGAGATGTGCATATAAATCGCTTCCCGGTAGGCCTATCACAACTCTCTTAATTCATCGCGCATTTTCGAGGGACAGCCGGGCTTGATGTATAAATCGAATCCCCATTCGATTTTATTCTTAGGTTACATGTTTCTTCTTTGAACGTCAGCCAGCTAAAACATCGTAGCCTGTATGAATATGTCCTGGTTTTTAATCTATAGCATACCCAGCACTTGGTTTCATACACAACAATTGCGCCGATTTCATTGTAATAGTCCCACTGAACGGGTTGACATGTTGAGGGACATGTCAACCTAGCCTATATGTTCTCGCATGTTGTGGTAGACTCTCCAAACATTGAGTAGGCCTAATTAATTGGTTCCGTGGCTGTTTTATTCAAAGGCGGAGTAGGCCTATACACCCACTGTCGTGCGCTGCGGAGTGTCTGTGGGATTTCGTCAGCTATGGGCGCCCTAGGCGGTAACATCTAAAAACAAGAGGATGCTGCTTGATCAAGACGGGGCAAGTAGAGACAAGAGGGAGCGAAGTGGCGATGTGTCATTATCTTAATCATCTCACAAAATTCAAACCTATCAGATTAAGCAGTCACCAAACGCAAGCCAAATATCAACTTTTTTACACAATCACCATAAAGCCAATGCCTACTGGTGGCCATACACGAAATTCCTCGTTCAAAATGTAGCCTAAATATTATCTTATAGAAAATATAGAATATTTCTTCAAGCCTATAACACAACTCTAAAAACACCCAATAAATTGACGTGGGGAAACCGGGTTGGTCGTTAGGCAACACTTTTCTGTCACCCCCGTCGCATGCTAAGAACAATAGGTGTAGGTGTAACAATCTTATAGATGTAGGCAGTTGTTGTTTTTTTATCACCATGTCTTATAGGTCTACTATTAAGTTCCAACAATTAAGGAGCAGGCCTATTAGCCAAACAGGCAACGCTTGTCTCCACTGAGCCCGTGGTTGAGTGTCTACAGGTCTCCCTATCTATCCAGCGCTGTGGGTGCTATATTGGCGGGGGCAGTGACACGTCTCTCTGCGGGGAAGTGATCCGTGCGCTCCAAGCCTCAGCGGAACAAAAAGCTTTGTGAAGCGGAGAAAAAAATGTCTCTCCCGTTTCAGCGTGAGGTCCCGGGAGGCCTGGACGGAGCACAGCTTCAATCAAACCGTGACGTCTCCTCCGGGAGCCATGCAGTGCGCGGAAACCCGATCTCCCCCGGCTCTCCGCCGTGCATGCCTTTGTTCACACGCACCTCGCTTGAGCAGCCAGAGCGTCTCGTCAGTGTTGAGATTGTTGTTTTATTCAGCTAAACGACAGAAACAACAGCAAGAGCCACAACAACACAGAAAACTAAGCCCTGTGTCGACTTAAAAGGTAAACCAGAACATCAAACCTGCTTATTTTGGCTATAATGGACCAAATTGACCGGAACAATATAGGCATATATGCCCAGTCTAGTCTATATCATTTGACAAATCTCTCTTCACCATTTGAAATGTAAGATGGCCCTCCCTTTCATTAAGACACCTTATTTCAAACCAAAGCCACCTGACGGCCTTTACACAAACGTGGCCTTCCACGGATTATAGCCTATATGACATTTGCGCCGCAGTCCCATTGATTTCAGAAGGTTGCAAAGCGGCCAAACAGCGGTTAATGGGTTTAAAATGGAGGCGATCCCTATAGCGCAGCAGATTAGTCTATTTGCCCCCACCCCCACGGGGGGGCCACTGTCACAAATACGAGACCCATCAAACGGCAGGACATTAACCCCGATCCAAAATTGGCGATCTGTGTCTAGCTTCATCACCCAGCCGACCTGACATAGGCCTATAGGTCTACCTCGGGTGGTATGGTATATATAAGTAATATACTATGGTAAACGACCGGAAGGCTCTGTCCTCGACTTCGATGATAGAATATAACAATGACTTCGCAACTAGTGACAGCCCCCCCTTCTCTCTCGGTGCCGCGTATTTTGACTTCTGCGCGGACACCTGGAAAACGGATCAGCTCGACTGACCTCATCGCGCGAGCATAGTGGAAAATGATGCGCAAAACAGTCCAATGGGATGCACTAAAAATAAACTGCAGTAGTCTACACAAAATTTCAAGCATATGTTTTAGGCTTTGCGGAATATACCCTATGAGAGGGTGGAATTGACAACATAGCCTTGTGAAGAATTGGGGTGTAGACTGATTAGGATAGCTGGCCATAAACCGCTCTCATCCAGAGACTTTCAATAATACAAGGCGGCTAAAACAATGAGGAGGTTTGCACCAGTGCGCAACAGAACAGACTAATCAATAACATATTGGCTAAATAAAAGACGACCTCCACATAACAGTAGGCTAATGTTCGTTATAAAACTGCATGGACCATCCTCAAGATGTACATAGCAGGGCCATAAGTATAGGCTTATGAAATCAGCAACACAAACAATAACAAAGAAAGCCCACTCCTATTTAAACTGTAAACAAATATTTGATTCACATATTCAATGGAACTCGCTCATCACGATCTTCCCCTCCTTTAGAACAACCACGCTGGTGCGTCTTGAACCAAAACCACTCCGCTCCTCATGTGACAATCTTGTCTGCCTATAACGGTCTCAAACTGAATATTCACATAGGAAGGTGCACAACACACTTCATTTGAATATACTCACACTTTCTTCATTTGAATATGATTCAGACAGCGCACACTAATATCTCTCCAAACCACTTCATTGTTTTCCCCCTTTGGGCTACAGACATACAAACGAAGTCATGTGAAAACAGCCGCTTAAGAGTTCTCACTTTGACTTGACTGGCCCTGCGCGTCTTTCCTTGAAGTGATCACTGATCTGGCATGACAAGAAAGGTGAAGCAATAACTCTGACTACATCAGAAATCAAGGAGAGTGAAGGGTGCTTCTGCCGCTGGTTTGCAGCGAAATGTTTGTGCCAAAGAGTAGGCCTTCTGATTTGGCCGACTAGTCCAACTCTATAGTTCCGTAACCTCACCAACGAGCTGGAACCAATGAGATAGGACGCAACCCATCGCGTACCCCAATTAGTTCCACTGGCCATGGAGAACATAGGAAATGTATTGAAAAGTAAGGGAATCACAAATCTAAGGTGCAACACAAGCACCAGAACCGGCTGGCAGCCAAATAGCAATGCAGCCTATCCCATATCAGATCGGATAACACCTGCAAGTGAGGACGGGAGGGGGTGGGGCGGAGGGGAGCCTGTTTTCAATTCTGTCGGTACTCGGCAGAGTGGATCCAGTCCACGGTATGCTACGTGGATCTATGCGGCATTCTCTTTTTCAACTCCACATCTCACATTCTGCCCCAAATCAACAGCTCTCCTCTGCCTCCCACTCCCTCTCCAAGATAAACACACACATCACGGGGATGCCCTCCAACCGTAATGAACCGTGTGTAAACGGTGCAATCCGCTCCCCTTGGCAGGGCGAGGCTGATTCCGTAACCTTGTTTGGCGCACGCACTCACGCGCGCACACACACACACACAAATACACACACACACACACAAATAAGCTGGCGACTCATACCACTCAGAATAAGATTTTAATTTCGTACTTTACAAAAACAAGTCTTGGGCCATCTGGCACTTTCCATGCAACCGCTCGTTCGCTGACAAGAAGCCTCGTCCTGACCTTTACAACTCATCATTCGCCCGGTTGACAGGACAGTCCTGGTTGCCAAGCCCAGGGCCGAATGATTAAACCCATGTTATTTATCAACCACATGCCACTGCCGCGCCGAAACACACAAAGACCACCCTATGCGCTATTCTTAGAAGTGGCCGTTTCTCCCCCCCCCCCTCCCTCATACACACTCTTTACGTGTGGTAGAATTGAACTTACCCTCAGGGCATGGGGTTGCATTTTTGCCAATTGAGAGACAATATAGTTTAACATGAGAACATGTATTTATGTCGCAGTTGTTATAACATTCACAAAATGCTATTCTCTGAACTGTCTCGGCGGGATGACTACGGTTTATAACCATTCTAAAAAGGCAGATAGAAGAGGACAATACAACACAAACATGTCTTTATTAGCGACTTAATTGTCTTACCTGGTCAATTGCCGCTACTATTGTAGGCTGTAAACTTCACGCCTTTTTCCTGTTTTTCCAAGTTCTTCACTGCTCACAGACCAACGATCCCGTGCGTATGTAGGCTACATGGGCTACGATTCGTCAAGTAATAAAAGCAACATCCCAGACCAGTAAATGATCAAATCTTTAGTCAATGTGAAGTTTCTTCTAACCGATTATTCACTTGTCATGAAAAAACAAATGGTTGGATTGTTATTTCTCTCAAATTCTATTTTCAAAGACTTTTTCCGTAGTAGCCCGAAATGTCCCTATGTTTCCATATAGGATAAAAGGTCGCAAGTTTGACTTAACGTGACAAATGGTTAAAAATTCGTTTAGATATTCATTTATCCATTAGAAGGCTATACGATCCCGTGGCGTACATGCTAGTAATGTATTGTTAAGTGGAGCGCAATGATACAGGTGGCGAGGTCCGCGGACTCCAGAAATTAATTCAGCTCGCCAGTAGGCTATCTCGCAGCGCCATGTTGGGTTCCATCTGAGCACGCCGTTTCAAAAGCTCTTACTTCCACAATCGTCATTCCCTGTCCATACTGTAAATCATCTATTTGTGTCCAGTGGTATCCAAAGAAATGTCTGGAATGTTTAACTTTCCGTGTTTTCTCCTCTGAAACCTTCCGACAGCTCCGTTCGTGCCGAGTTGTTGAGAACGTAGACCGGGGACTCGCGGGAGCGCGGAGCAGAATAAGCGCATGCCTGTCGCGAGCAACTTGCTCTACTCCCACTCGCGCAGACTCTACCCAGAAGGCCAGTCGGGAGACCGCAATTACCATAAACCTCCAACACACACACAGTGCGTGCGTGCGTGCTGGTGGGTACGGGCGTCTAAAATAAAACAGTGAGAGAAACCGAGGAGGGGGGTAGAATGGCAGAGAAAAGGCAAAGAATAAAAATAAAGTGGGAGCCAGAGGGATGACGATGTAGTGTAAACGAGAGAGAGAGGAGGAGGAGGAGGGGGGGGACATAAGGGAATAAACGCACCCCCCCTGCTTGTTCAAATTCAAACTCAAAAGAGAGAACCATTGTAATGCGGCTGACCAAAGCGCAATGTACAAAAGAAGGGGAAAAAACTAATCAGTCAACCCTGTCAAGTGTTGACAGATTATCTCATACCAATTGCAAATAGGTTGATTTAGGTAGATATGCAAAATTAATGTTGGTATCAATCAGAGTTTGGACATAGGCAGGAGGCTAATTTGCAGAAAACACAGTTTGAGTTTAAAGTAAGTCCAAAAAACTTGGCTAAATGTTTTCAGATAAAAAAAACAGACATCACATCTGAAAATCACTATCCAATCGTCTGTCACAAAGATATTTCAGTTCAAGTGCATTAATTTAATCGGCAAAAGTGAGTTAGGCCTTTCTATAGCAAATAACTGGAATGAGTTGGGGAAGCTTGACAGAGAAGTGAGGTTGAGGGGCGCAGAAATAGGAAGGCAGAGGTTCCATTGGTTGCTCAAGGCCGGGACACATCTGTTGAGGCTGCCATGTCAAGTGTAGGAGGAGGAGGAGGCGGCAGCCAGGGATATCCAGCCGGAGGTGTGTGTGTGTGAGTGTGAGTGAGAGAGAGAGAGAGGGGGGAGAGGGGAGAGAGGAGAAGGAGAAGGAGGGCGGGTAGGGGAGGAGTTGGCAGGGGAAGATCTGGGTGTTTTGTGCAGCTGTTGGGAGTTGGAGTAGAAAAAGGCTGCCCCAGACAGATACACACGTGTGCACGCACACACACACACACACAAATATTGAAAAACACACAAATTAGTCCTCAAGGGCAAACTGTCTAGGTGAGTTCCTTGACTGAAGTCAGGGGGTGTTTGAACAGCGCACTGAGAGACAAGGAACCGAGCAGAGAGAGGGGGAGCAAAAGAGAGAGAGGAAGAAAGAAAGAAAAAGCTTAGATGAGAGAGGGAGAGAGAGCTTGGAATTATTCCACTCTTTTTTTTTAAGAACGCTGTCACCCCTGGGGGATCTGAGAATGTATGTGGGCAGACACACACCGACAGACACACACACAGACAGACAGACAGACACACACACACACACAGGCTATTGTGGTATACCGTATGTGATGTGACTGTCAAATTCTAAACAGGGGGTGCTCAGTAATGATGGGGTAATGATTGGGGGGGGGGGGGGGGGGGTCTCCTATCTCACAAGGACCATGCTCAGTGTCACTTGAATACACATGTTAAACACTGGCCTGGTGATCAAAAAGAGGTTTGTGTCCTTCCTCCTAAATCTAAAGGACAGCAGTTTAGTGCCAGGTTAAGGCCTCTGGACAATGGAAAGGAAAGTACCTGTTCAAGGAGAACACACATTGGGCTGGATTTCCTGGACCCAGGTTAAGCCTATTCCTGGACTAGAGGGAGAACAATGGTCCATTACTCATAGGCTGTAACCATTTATATCTAGTGAGCATCTCTGAATTCAGACTGAAGGGTATGTCACTCACTTGGTCTTTAAGGTTAGAGGTCAGATGCATGAATACTTCAGATGGGGAAACAGAGACCCTTTCAGCACTCTCTCTCTCTCTCTCTCTCTCTCTCATATCTAGGAGAGCTGGAAATTGGGCTAACTGAATATGGCGAGGTGGGGAGAGTGTGTGGTGTTCAAATCCAAAAGCACACACACACCCCCCCACACTCCAACGCCCACGTTAGGGCCACTTGAATGTGTCTTGAGAGAGGTATAGTGTATGTGAGTGCGTGTGTGTACATTTGTTTGGATGTGTAAACCAAAACAGCGCACGCACACACACCCTGGTGTAGAAACAGCACTCTGGGAGGTCACAGTGATCCAGCCATCTGCTCTTGCAATCAGACACTGGTGCAAGCACTGGCACACACACATGCACGTGCACAAACACACACACGCACAAATGCACACACACTCTGCTGTCATTCAAACTCTGAAACACAGCCAGACAGAGCCACACACACACTGCTGGCATCCGCAAAGCGAATGCCACACACACACATTCTGGCAGGGCAGCCAACACGCAAACAAGCACTGTGTCACGCAAACACACCCACAATGTCTCATTCACACACATACCGTACGTACGTGTGTACACACACACACACACACACACACACACACACACACACACACACACACACACACACACACACACACACACACACACACACACTCCGCAGGCTCGAATTGCAGGAAGCTCTTTGCACGCAGCTCAGCCTGCAGCAGCCGGTACTAATCAGTACAATCCACCTGCAGATCGTTATGGATCGCTTACCGCAATCCACACACACACACACACAAACCATGCATACGTTGTTTCTCACAAACACACACAGCTAGGCTATTATGGTGTGACTGGCACCTTCCCTCTAACACTCACTCGGCACACACAGGGCCTACTAATCGGGATTCCATAGGGCCTACTAATCGGGATTCGGGATTCCATCTACAGATCGTTACCGATTGCTTACCAATTGCGCGCGCACACATACATACACGCACACCCCCCCCCCCCCCCCCTCCCCTCCCTCCCTCCCTCCTGCCGTGTCGGGCTAACCGGTTCCCCACAGGCGCGCCACGACGCGTTAGCACGGCCTAACCAAGGATAATTACAGACCTGCGCGGCGGGGCGAACCTGGCCAGGTGCCAAGGCTGCTCAGCGATACGGGAGGGGGAGGGGGGAGAGAGGGAGAGAGGGAGGGCAGTTATGACCGTATACTTAGGCTACAGTAACGGGAGTGCACTCAAACACCACAGCAGAGTCAAGCAGACTACAGATTTTGTCCCGTAATTAATCAATCAATGAGGCCTAATCAATCACTTATCCCACTTGTGGCCGATTGTTATGAAATAGGCCCGTAAATAAACTGAGAAACCAAAAGAGGTGTCTAACCTCAAATCCGAAAAAAACAAACTGCCAAAGCGGCAGCGGATTCGCCCAATCCACACTCCCTCTTTCCTTCCCTCGCTCGCTCCGTCTCCCGCATGAGGTTTGTCGAGTTCCGCTCATAACCACCCACCCTTCAGTTCCTTCCCCCGCTCTGAACGGAGAAAGCTGTAGGCGCGCGCGCACACACGTTCTAAAACACCTCTACTCTTCGAGAGGCAGCCTGCGCTCCACTTTCCCAAGCAACTGCGATTCGCGATCAACGGGGAGGGGGCGAGAGGGAGGGAGGGAGAGAGAGAGAGAGAGAGAGAGAGAGAGAGAGAGAGAGAGAGACGAACACCGACAGAGCCCTCACCCCCGCCCGTCCCTCTCTATTTCTCGCTCTCCCTGCACTCACCCCTCCTTCTCTCTCTTTTTCCTTCCGGGCTTGCTCCACCATAGCAGATAAACGTCCGCGGCTCGAGAGGTAGCAGCTGTGCTTGGCCCCACACACTGGCGGCAACTCTCGTGGTTCGGCTGGCCGCCACCAAGCCTGTGTGTATCCGGTGACGGCGGTCGACAGACTGAAGGACTTTGCGTTCATTCAAAAGCTCTCTCTCTACACACACACACACACAACAAACAAACTAACAAATAGAGCGGGACGGGGCGTAATTGAAGAGGCCGTGGTGCCAACGTTCCTATTCCGCAATAGCCGGCTGAAATGAGGACACACTAACTTAAACCCGCTATTGTCCACAGCCAGCCAGAAAGACAGCCGAGCTGTGGGAAAAAAATAAGTTTGATTGACTGACTGATTGAGAGAGCGAAAGGCCTCATTCCACCCCCAACCCCTGCATTGGCCTCTGGGGCTTGGTTTAGTGCGATCTCATGCTTCCCCCCAGAGCTCAAATCAGGCATGCTTTCAACTAGGGGTTGACCTGTATTTTTTTGTCTGGTACACTCTGGCTAGGCTTCTTCATCCCTTTCTCCCTGCCCGTGTGGACAGGCCTAGCCGAATGCGTCACAGCTAGGTCATGGCCGGGGTCCAATATCGGTCCGGTTTCTCCCTGAATCCTGTAAGACGACAAACGACCCCCATCTCTCTCTCTCTCACACGCACACACTCTTTCTCTCACACAAGATCTGAAAATTGATTCAGTGGCGAGGCAAACTAATGGTAGGCAGCGCGCGGCGACATGCCCGTGGGATGCGAGTGTTAAATTGTATCCAATTACAGCGCATGCGGCGATACGGGGGGGAAATAATTCTTCTTGTGTGACAGGGAGATTCGCTTATATCGAGGCGCTTTGCGGGTCGTTTTACCGAGTAAGAACCGTTAAAACCGCGTGATGGGCTAACTGTAGGGAGATCTCAGCAGTGGGGGTAGATTTCTGGGGTACAGGGCCGTTTTTCATTAATCAAAATCCAGTTAACCAGATTTGGAGACACGGCAGAGGCCAGCAGGGTTTGCCTAATAATTAATATCCATTATTCCAGGAGCCCCGAGACACAGACACAAAGACACACACACAAGGACACACACACAAAAACATGCACACACTATCTCTCTCTTACAGTTGGGGGGCCGGTTATTTGTACTTCCCTGTAGGAGGACAGCAATGTGACAATGAAATAAACATGTCCAGGATCAGTTTTGTGTTGAAATGCATCTCCTGCTCATTTATTTGATATAGTTTACATCTGAGTTAAACCAACAGTGACAGTGGGATTGGGTGTGATGAGAGAGAGTGGGTGTGTGTGTGTGTGTGCACGTTGAAAGGGCACTCTGTCAAGGCTAGGACGTAGGCTTCTGTATGTATCGAGAGTGTGTGTTGAAGGAGTGTGTGTAGGGTGAGGTTGATGAAAGACACTGTGGTTCTGTGGTTTCGTCACACCCTCACACCATCTACACCTGAAAGGTGAGACGCAGGCGCCTATGACATTGGATGTGACAGGCACCTAAGAAAGTGACTGCTTATCAGGGGAGGCCGGTGGAGGCAGAAATCGGAGGGCGGGCTCATTGGAATGCATGGCATGGATACCATTATCCATGCCATGCATTCCAATGAGCCCGCCCTCCGATTTCTGCCTCCACCGACCTCTACTGGTGCATATGTGAGTGTGAGAGTGTATGGGGCTGTATTTTACCATAAACATTGACCAATGTTTCACACATTCCAGTCATAGGCATCCATACAAAAATATAGCGTATTTACACAAATATATACAGTACATATTCTCTTATAAATACAGTATTACAAATAAGTTCAAATCTGTGGGCAACCACAGCAGAGGCATCAAAATACAAAAAAACATAAGACAAGATTATTAAAAACAGTAATACCATATGTAAAGAGGTAAATACCATATAAACACTTGTAATATTGCAACAGTACAAATAATTGAAATTCTGCAACCGTACAGATAATTTGCTCAAAACACTGCAA
>NC_139666.1:17446800-17451800 GCF_951799395.1 Argentina silus | reverse complement strand
TGAGAGAGAGAGAGACAGTAAAGGGACAGCACCGTTGAGTATAAGCAAGAAGGGCAGACCTGTGGCCATTGATCACACTGGTGATAAGGTTAGAGAGAGGGCGAGGACATCTAACATAAAGAGTGAGAGAGGAGAGGGGGGAGGGGGGAGGGGGGAGGGGGAGGAGAGACTCATTGTCTATTTGCCAGCGACAAGAGAGGAAGGGGGGAGATAGAGAGATAAGAGAAAATCAGGTGGTATGAAAGAGTGATTGACAGTGGACTATCTGACCGCTGAAGACAAAAGAGGTGTGTGTGAGTATGTCCCTAGTCTAATGCTGTCTGTCACTCAGTGTGGATTTTAAGCACGGGAGAGAGAGAGACAGAGAGAGAGAGAGAGAGAGAGAGAGAGAGAGAGAGAGAGTGTGTGTGTGTGTGTACACACTTGCAGAGAACCACTGCAGAATGCTCACCCTAAAGCAAACAAAACACACTGCTTTTCAATAAGGCACATTAAGGAGGCTGATCTAGATTTTTAATCCTTATCCTCCTCAACTTGCTTAATTCTATTAGAAAATATATCCACAAAAATACTTTCTGATGACAAGAATGATTAAAAATTATTACGAGTTAAACTATCAACTATAGAGCTGTTTTCTTTCACATTTTCCAACATTTAAAGCAACCTCAGTTTCTCTCTCTCTGTCTCTGTCTCTGTCTGTCTCTCTCTCTGTGTCTCTCTCTGTCTCTCTCTGTCTCTCTCTCTGTGTCTCTCTCTGTCTCTCTCTCTCTCTCTCTGTGTCTCTCTGTGTCTCTCTCTCTGTCTTCCTCGGCCATATCTCTTTCTTTACGCCCTTCTCTCCATTCCATCGCCACCTACTCCCCACTCAAGCTTTAGAAATTCTTTACAGTGAGAGAGCCTGCAGCAGTGAAGAGATAAGGCTTGAGCTCTTCATAAATATAATACAGAAAAAGAGGGAGAGAGAGAGAGAGAGAGAGAGAGGAAGAGAGGAAGATAGAGGGAGTGAGAAAGACAGATAGAAAGAGAGCGAGTGAGGGGAGACACGGGTGACAGAGGAAGCAGAGAGCAGAATGAGATATGAGAAGTAGGTTGCACACCAACCCATTTCATTTATTCTCTTTATCACAGATGTGATAAAAGGAATGGTACTTTGTCTCCTCCTCTCTTCTTCTGTCAGTCAGTCTGTCTGTCTGTCTGTCTGTCTGTCTGTCTGTCTCTGTCAGTCAGTCTGTCTGTCTCTGTCAGTCAGTCTGTCTGTCTCTGGCCGTCCGTCTCTCTGTCTGTCTGTCTGTCAGTATCTGTCTGTCTGTCAGTATCTGTCTCTGTCTGTCCGTCCAGTCTATCTGTCTCTCAATAAGTCTGTCTGTCTGTCTGTCTGTCTGTCTCTCTCTGCCTGTCTGTCTGTCTGTCTGTCTGTCTCTCTCTGCCTGTCTCTCTCTGTCTATCTGTCTGTCTGTCTGAAGAAGCAACTTTTATAACATAATCCATATGTTACACAATTTCAGTGTTTGTTAAAAACCAGTGCCCTTCCTGTCGCCTCAGGACGCCTGGCTCTGGTTGTGACGTCAAGCCAGGGGTACGGCAGCTATGTGGAACCTTCTGGAATGTTGCCTCGAGGCTTCCACTACACCCTCACTGTGGCACGGAACACAAAGCTCTGAGCAAGGGAGGGAGGGGACGTGGGAAGGACAAGAAAGGGAGGGAGGGAGGAGGGAATGGAACTATGGAGGAGGGTGGGGTGAGAGGAAAACCTGAATTTCTCCCTTGCTTCCAGTTTTCGTTGCGAGGAAAATACACACACACACACACACACAGAGACACAGAACACAGACACACACACACAGAGACACAGACACAGACACACACACACACACACACACACACACACACACACACACACACACACACACACAGAGACACAGAGACACAGACACAGACACACACACACTTGGAACCATTGATTTGGAGATCGGCAAGTCAGGAATCCGACCGATTTCCTAATTGGCCACTCAGAATTCAGATAACGAAATCTCTATTTCTTATTGACCAAACAGGAATTTGAGACAATTTGAACAATCTCCCCTTATTGGCCACTCAGGATTCAGACTGTGTGATCCCCGTTGTTGATTGGTCGCAAATGAAGCAGTGGAAGGAAGCTGAGCTCACCCTCTCATTGGCCACATAGATGATTCTGGCGTAGCAGCAGATCATGAGGAAGATGAGGGTGAAGAGCGGGACATACCATCTGTGAAGGGGAGAAAAAGGGGAACAATCCAAATCAAATTCAATTCATATTCAAATTCAATTCACAATATACACACTATACTTGTGCTAGGTTCTATGCTAGAATGAAAGATATCCATGCAAATACGAAACGATTTGGGATCATTTCATCATATCAACCTAACTAAATCAAATGATCATTTATCAACGTGGTCTGTATTCGTGCAGATATCTCAATTAGTACACCTCTGATTTTACATTTCTGGATATTTCAAAGCATTGCTTGGGAAGGACGAATTTAAGGTTTGTGTCCCTGCCCACTCCTGTGAGTGGGAGGGAGAAGGAGAGAGAGACTGAAGAGCAGACATGTATGAAATACCGTGAGGATGGAGGGATCAACAAAGACAAAAAGAAAGAACAACTGCAGAACAAGAACAACTGCAGAAATGATTGGTATTCATGAGAAGATGAAAGACGGAGGGAGGGAGGGAGGGAGGGAGGGAGGGAGGGAGAAGCGCGGTGCTGTCGTTCCCTGTGTTATTAAGTAATCTCTGTGAAACCGAGAGAGAGAGAGAGAGAGAGAGAGAGTTTCAACCTCTCCCTGTCAGACAATAACAACAGTCCGACTGAGTCTGTGACAGGTTCCCCCCACACCGCCTTGTCTGTCAACCCCCACACGCAACCTCCCGGTGATCCCAGCCCTACTCTCCAGCTGCTCCCCCTGCAAAGATGTCTGCACGTCACATCACAGTGTGACAGAACTAATAATCAAAACATAACACAAAACATTACACCAAAAACATAACACAACGGCACAAAGCACCGCAAAGACACACAGCGCAAACCAGGGGAGGCTGGGGGAGGTAGAACTCAGGAGGACGGGCTCATTGTAACGCACGGAAACGGAATATGGAATTGTGTCGAACATCGCGTGTTTAGTGATTTCATGCTGTTGTGTTCTTGTTTGGATAGGCCATGTCACAACATGTTTGATCACATTCCTTAATGCTTGCCATGCATTACAATGAGCCCCATCCTCCGATTTCCACCTCCGCCAGCCACCCCCTGGAGCACACCCACGACGACTGTGAGGAGAACCACAACCAGATTCAGTGACTGTGCCTCCACCATGTAGCCTTGTGCTGTACCGGTAACATGCACAGGCGATGTCACAGACAGACGCATCGACCGTACTGTTTGTTCAACACGGTGCCAGATAAGACAACAGGATGGGCGTGCGATGCAGGAACGTTTTAGCAATGTTTCAAAAAGCCTTAGGTCTTTCTCAAAGGAAGAATGTCCATCCTGTTCTTCAAACGCTCCCAAATCTACACGGTGTATCACGCCGCCCCCCCCCCCCCCCCCCCCCCGTCCCCCCTTCCCGCCCGCCCGCCCGCCCTCCGGGAATGCTGTGGGTTAGCAACGCAGCCTGAAATGTTTTCATAAGTGCTTAAAGAGAAACAAAACACTTTGTTGGCGCTAAACAATAGTTGGATGTCTGTCGAAATATTCCAGGCAGGAGACGACAGACAGTACCTTCATGGTTTCCTGATACCTAACGCTGAAACACACCTCTTTGCCAGTTCTGTAAAATGCCTGAAGCGAAGTTTGGCATATCCACAAGGAAGAACAGGTCCAACCAAAACACCCAAATATTTTGTCTCCAAGCCACCCTCGTCAGGGGCAACCTGTGTCTCTCTACCCTGAACGAGAAGCCAATCAGAAAACCGCAGACGACATTCTGTTCAATGAATTAAATAATTGCATTCATATTCAATTTGAGTTGATTTCATTGAGCATGAGCTGCATTCAAATCCCCTTCTATTCTATTCTATTAATGTAGCCGGCACACTTAGCTAGAGGAGTTTAAAGTACTGGGGGTGTGGTGGGGGGTTTGGGGGGGGGGGGGGGGGGGGGGTAGAGAGATCAGCAGAGGGGAGATTGAGGTAGCCAGGTTTCAGAGAGGGACAAGACATTGAGGATACGCTCCCCTCACCCCTGTGTGATTTAATAACCTGCTCTCCGGAATAAATGGCGTCCAATTACGCTGCTGTGCCTTCCGTTAACGATGGGGGGGGGGGGGGGAGGGGGGGGGGGAGAGTGGCCTTTTAACGATAGGGGTGGGGGGGGTTGGGTGGGGGGGAGGGGGGATGGTGATGGGCGGCAGCTACAAAGTGCTCTAATTAGCATGATAATGATCTGCCATTAGAGTCCGCCGTGCTCTACAGCTGAGCACTACCCCAAGAGAGAGGGGGGGAGGGGGGGGGGGGACAGAGATAGAGAGAGAAAGGGAGGGAGGGAGGGAGAGATAAGATATAGAGAGAGATAGAGAGAGAGAGAGAGAGAGAGAGAGAGAGAGAGAGAGAATGACGACAAAAGGGTCATGGGACTAGAACAGAGGGGAGGGGAATAGAGGAGACACGGGGAAAGAAAGAGAGGGAGAGAGTGACTGGGAGGAGAGAGATAAGGACGCATACTGTAGCAGGAAACAACAGAAGCTAACTTAACGTTCGGGACGAAGACCAAAGGAAAAAAAAGAAAAGCGAAGGGTGAGGGAGGAAGAAGGAAACCAAAAGGAGAAGACTTGAAGCCGTACATGCACGCACGCACGCACGCACGCACGCACACACGCACCCGAGCCCTCTCCCAGCTCCGCTCTGAAGTGATGGATGAAGATGGATGAAAGAGGCATTAATTAAAGTCTTCGGTAGGGAGAGGAGGAGGAGGGAGAGGAGAGAGGAGAGCGCTGGGGGGGGGGGGGGGGGGGGGGGGGGGGG
>NC_139666.1:17423555-17443555 GCF_951799395.1 Argentina silus | reverse complement strand
ACGGTCTCTTTTTCACTCCTCTCTCTACTCCCCTCTCTCTTTCATTCTCTGAATCGTTCTCTCCCTCCCTCGGCTCAAACATGCTCGTTCCATTCAGCTCTCCTCCCTTTGTCTATTTCATCCCCTCTCATCTCTCCATCTGTCTACATTCCATATTCCTCCAACTCTCAATCTCCATACATTCATAACCATCCGTTGCGTTAATCATCAGATTGCTGTGCGCGCACACACACACACACCATCACATGTCTAACCCCACATCTCACACACACAAACACAAAAACATACGCGCACACACACACACACACACACCTTTTGTGACCGCCCCCTCCAATTCCCCTTTACCCACTACCCCACGCCCCTCCACACCAATACCAATTAGAGGTGTGACAGTGGTGTGGACCCAACACAGTGAGAGAAGGGTGAGTGATTTCACTGCTCCCAAACCCAGCATCCATAAAGCCGTCCCCTCTGAGTTATAACATCATTATATCGCCTGGGTTATTGCTAATCAATATGGAGAACCCCCCCATGGGAAAACCACCTCTCCCCGCCCCAAACACACACACACACACACACACACACACACACACACACACACACACACACACACACACACACACTGTTTTAGCTGTGTCCTGTTCATTTCCCAGCTTCTCCATGTAAGCAATGACAGTGTGAATGCAACACTCTCACACTAGGTTATGGACGTGCACAAGGGAAAACACACATATCAAGCCCATAAACAATCACACACATACATACACACACACACACACACACACACACATACACATACACATACAGACACACACACACACACACACACACACACACACACTTGAGGAGCACTCAGTCTCAAGGTAGTATGAGTGACAGAGAAAGAGAGAGAATGTGCGAACACACGCGCGGCCGCACACACACATTTTATGTCTGCCAGTCTCCCTTTTCAATTAGAGAGTCGGCTGTCTGGAGGAGAAAAAAGGAGGGGGGCTGTCTGTCCTCAAGAGGGAGACACACACACACACATATATATACACACACACACACACACACACACACACACACACACACACACACACACACACACACACACACACACACACACACACACACACACACACACACACACACACACACACACACACACACACACACACACAGAGAGAACACTTTATTAGGAACACTATACTAATACTGGGTAGGGCCTCCCTTTGTTCTCAAAACAGCCTCAATTCTTTGTGGCATTGATTCCACAAGATGTTAGAAACATTCCTTTGAGATTCTGGTGCATGATGACATGATTGCATCATGCAATTCCTGCAGATTTTTCAGGTGCATTCAAGCTGTGAATCTCCCGTTCTACCACAACCCAAAGGTGTTCTATTGGATTCAGATCCGGTGACTGGGAAGGCCACTGAAGAACACTGAACTCATTGTCATGTTCATGAAACCAGTTTGAGACGACTTTTGCTTTGTGACATGGTGCATTATCATGCTGGATGTAGCCATTAGAAGATGGGTAAATTGTGACCATGAAGGGATGCACATGGTCAGCAACAATACTCAAATAGGCTGTGGCATTCAAGCGATGATTGATTGGTATTAACGGGCCCAAAGTGTGCCAAGAAAACATTCCCCACACCATTCCACCACCTCCACCATGAGAAGGTGTACAGGTGTTGCTAATTAAATGGTGAGTGTATATCAAATTTCAAGTGCTCCACTATATTTACATGTTGTACTTGTACTACGATGTGGTACCCCAGACACTTTTATACATGCATTGATCGTATATATTTAGATTCTCTCAATTAGGCTACTGTCACAATCGCCTTAAAAAGAAAAACTGCATAACAACACTTAAACTCAATAAAATATATAATATGTCAATTATGTCCGTTTTAGATTCCAAATGAAATGCTCTGTTCTGTTTTAAAACATATAAAATACTTTGCTCTTCTTTCCTGACATATGAGCAAGACGCCTCTCGTGGAGCAGTGGTGATTGACGGGAGGCGCGTCTACTGGATATCAGAGGTCCCTTCCTATTGGCTAGGCAGTAGAGGGTAAAGAAGCACAGCATGCGACAGAAACAGAGAGAACTCATTCCCGTCGGATTGGAACTTTCATTCCATTAAATAATGTTCAAAAGTGGGTTTCGAAATAACTTCTTGAAAAAAAGGAATAGAGACACATCATTCAGAAGCAACATTGTCGTAACGGGTTCTTGATTCGAGTGTTTGGAGTCTAAGTGTTTTAGATACTGTTACTGAATGAATGGGCTTCAAAGGACAGGCTTCAACAAGCCGATGAAAGGCTGCATCTCAATAACTAAAGAAGAGATAGATGCGCAAATGAAGCATTGCTTTAAAGAGAGAGAGAGAGAGACAGACAGGCAGGCAGACTCTCTATGGGTTAACAAAGGGTTGAGACAAAGGGACCATTTGAGAGCAACAAACACACACACAGACACACACAAACACACACACAGACACACACAAAGACACACACACAGGCGGAGGTTGGTGGTCCACTCACATCTCATATTGACTGGTGCTCATCTCTCTGACCAGGTTCAGGTAAAGGTTGAATGTGATGAGGCAGACCCAAGCCAAGGCACTCCAGTCTAGAGAGGGAGAGAGAGAGAGGGAGAGGGAGGGAGGGAGGGAGGGAGAGAGAGAGAGAGGGAGAGAGAGAGAGAGAGAGAGAACAAGAGAGAACAAGCTCATAACACATATCTACTCAATATGTTCTGTATCTGTGTTCACCTTTGCATGTGTGTGTGTGTGTGTGTGTGTGTGTGTGTGTGTGTGTGTGTGTTTTAGCAATGATAAATGAGGGCCCATTCTGCAGTAATATGAGGGAAACCTGTGGCTGATGGTGATGGATGGGAGGGGGAGCTGAGAGAGAGATAATAATGATGAACTACAGAGAGACAGAGAAGGGGGGAAGAGAAGGAGAGGAGGAGAGGAAGAGAGAGAGCACAAGAGATAGAATGAAAACTGAAGAGAGAGAAAGAGAGATTGATAGAGTGAGAGAGTGAGAAAGAGAGAGAGAGAGAGATGTATAATACAGAGGAGGAGGAATTCCCATGGGTAGAGCCCTTTTTTTCCTTCACTATCTATCTCAACTCTGAAGACAGATAAGAGCGCAGTGTGTGTGTGTGTGTGTGTGTGTGTGTGTGTGTTTTATTGGGGTTGACAGGACAGGCAGGGCTGGCTGTACAGTATGAATGATGGATTCCCAGTGCTCACTCACTCAACATACCCCGTCACACAGGGGAGCCACACACACATTGTTTGACTGAGTTTATGTTGAGAGGTTTGAGTGAGTGTTTGTGTGTGTGTCAGTCGCTACGACAGCACACACATCTACTGTATATTTAAGACCTTATGTCATCAAACCGAAGCACACCCTGAACCTGGAAGTCTGAATCAGCTCTGTGTGCTTGGTAGAGATCTGAGTTTCACAACATCTGTCCCCCCCCCCTTCCTTTCTCCATTCTGTGTCCTCCTCTCTCTCTCTCTCTCTCTCTCTCTCTCTCTCTCTCTCGCTCTCTCTCTCGCTCTCTCTCTCGCTCTCTCTCTCCTCCGCTGCTCAACTGATGTGTCTGTCTTTTGCTTTCCTAAGTCCCCCCCCTCCCTTCCTTTCATAATAAACAGAAGTGACACACAGCCACTGACCCTGCTGCTGTAGTTCACTGCCCTTTTCCCAGGCAGCCCTGTAGGGCTGTGTTGGTGTGTGTGTGTGTGTGTATGTGTATGTCTGCGTGTGCGTGTTAACGTGCTTGTGTGTGTTTCCATATTTGCATGTGCGTGTGTGTGGCTGATGCAATGGAGAGGTGTCAAGTGTGCTGTGCCGGGGCTGTGACAGGAGGTACTGTGAGGCACGTCAACAGGAGCTGACCGAGGAGTAAGACAGGAGAAGGTCAACGCTAAGTCTGAGCCCCACAGCAGCAGAACACAACACTGATCTAGGAAGAAGTGTGGAAGGGGTCTGTTGGGGTGTGTGTGTGTGTGTGTGTGTGTGTGTGTGTGTGTGTGTGTGTGTGTTTGCAAGCATGTTTGTGTGTGTGTGTGTGTGTGCATGCGTATGTGTGTGCATGTGTGTGTGCATGTGTGTGTCAGAGAATGAGGAATCTTACCAAAGTACGTGAGCCACCAGGCCTGAAAGTTACACAAGCTCCCCTCTGCTGGATGGTAATCGCCCTGGGGAAGGAAAGAGGGTGGAGGGATGTGGGGGGGGGGGGGGGGGATAAGAGTGTGGGATAAGAAAAAAGATAAGAAAAAAGATATTCTCTGCATGTCATGAAGTCGTCTGTGTGTGTGTGTGTGTGTGTGTGTGTGTGTGTGTGTGTGTGTGTGTGTGTGTGTGTTTGGTCGGAAACAGTGACAGTGACTCACCATGACATACGCTATGCTGTCGAAGAAGGCCGCTACCGTCAGATTGAGAATCATCTTCTGCAGAGACAACGAGTGAGCGAGAGAGAGAGAGAGAGAGAGAGAGAGAGAGAGAGAGAGAGAGAGAGTAAGAGAGAGTAAGAGAGAGAGAGAGAGAGAGAGAGAGAGAGAGAGAGAGGGACCAGTGTGTGAGAGGCCACTTATCCTGTGGTCTGGGGCTGACAGAGACTGAGATCGATTCCAAACTGTTCCAAGTTTTGACGGAACCAAATCTCATTACAGACAATAGAGCTCAGGGCCCTGCCCCACCTCTCTCTCTCTCTCACACACACACACACACACACGCGCACACTCACGCACGCACAGCTCATGTCTCAAACTTCTAATCTCGTAGCCACACAGGCATCTGTAGTACCGAGGACTGTTCTTCCTCCAACATCTAAAAGGTGCATCTCAACACGCTGTAAAGACCAATACATGTGTTGATATGCCATGACCGTCATATCCTATGCAGGGCTTGCAAATGACTAATCCCTCTCATACAATATAGCCTAGTGGCTCCCCCTCTTCTCTTCGTTTTCACTGACAACAGTGACTACACTGTACAGTTCTCTCTTTCCTGTGTGTTGTCTCTCTCTCTCTCTCTCTCTCTCTCTCACACACTCACACTCTCACACACACACAAGGCCGACCCTGCTTAGACTACTGGGAGGAAAAGAGGGGGGAGGGAGAGAGGGAGAGAGAGAGAGAGAGAGAGAGAGAGAGAGGACTATTGACCGATCAATAACCCCTGAGAGAGGGTTCCTAGAGGTCGAGGGGAGAGCAGGGGGGTGATGACCCAGTTCTAAGGTCCCTCTGTTTCGGAGGTAATAGGATCCCTCAGTGCCGCACACTAAGCTGTCATTTCCTCCAGATTAGGAGGATAACAGAGAGCCCCGCTAAACCGGCCGGACCTGCTGGACAGGCGCATACACACCGGCACGCACACACACTGTTTTCTGTCAAAACGTCAACCCGGTAGCAGTGCCCTTTAATTGGAGAAGAAAAAACACACTGCTCTAATCATTAACAGACACAGACAAAGAGCCAATTAACACCATAATTGATTAATTTGTACATTTTAATTACGTTTCAATAAAGCCCTGATTTGTCATGCCTAATTGAACAGACGATGTCAGAGAGGTAGTGCCAATGCATTCTAAGATGCAGTGGGAAGCATACAGTACACAGTACGCACAAGCACACGCACAAGCACACGCACGCACGTACACGCACACGCGCACGCACACGCACACACACAATACCTGGGCCAAGGAGTGGTGTCGGCGTAGCAGCCAGATCACAAACAGCATGAAAAAGCTGAGGGGAGAAAAGAAAAGAAAACATTCAGAAGACACATTCTTGCACTCCTGCCTGTTTCTGCTTAACACTGTACCATCCTGTATTTCTAGGACTATTCCTTAATTGCCTGGCATATTCCTGCAAAGACTCGTGTTTTCCGGCATATTCCTTCAGAACCGTGGATAACACTTCCTGTATAATCCTACAAAGCTCTGTGTCACCTCTTGTAACCTGGCCATCCATGTGCTCCATGATCACCATAGCAATTGAAGAGCAGGGCACTCAATTGATGAGTATGGATTATATTTAAGGGCAATAATCCACTTCCCTTCACCCTAATCCTAGTCCAGCCACCAACGACTAAAGATTACATTCTTCTCAAGCACATCATCCACTTGCGTTTAAACATAGATTAGGTCGAGGATATTAATCCCAATGCGACAGGTCATTTTTCAAGCACTGTAACGACATTTTGGGCTGTGAATCTATTGAAGGAAATGATCACACACAAATTGCAACCAAAAAGATCTACTCTGGACTAGGTTTCTAACTTTAGAAGAAAAAAAAGAAAAAACGTTAGTACTAATAACAAATACTCACCATCCTATCAATGAGAAGGTCCCTGTGGCTCGTTTCACAGTGAGAATCACCACCTGTGGAGGAAGAAGATATTCTAGATCAAGCATACATCAAGACAAAACCACAATAAACCTCACTCCAATTGAATATTATTGATAATGATTTGCTCTTCCCTTCATGACAAACTTATACCTGAGCAGAAGTGCTCAGATGAGAATCTCAGTTTTCTAAAGTTGGAAGGAATGGTGACAAGTGTACAGCACTTGTGCAATACCGAGTCCCACAACTCTCTGGTATCACCAACTACACAAGAACAACAACGTTACAGTGAATTCTAGGTGAAAACTTGGTTACAATTAGCCTGTCGTGCTGTTGAGCAGTTACCATGAACCCACAATATTAGATTGAGGCAAACGTATCAATACAAAATACAAAAATCTTTTTAGTTACAAAGAAACATGGAAGAAAATATTGTTGTAAACAAATGGAAGTTTAACCTTCAGTCTATTAGGCTGTGTGTGACTTGCAAGTTGGTGCACTAGGCTTAAAGCAAATACTCAAAGAAAAGTTTATCTCCTTAAAAGGTCACTCCTTAAATACACTACCTTCCCACTAAACAATAGATAGCACTAGAGCAGAGGTAAGTCAAATACCAATAAGGTGGTGTATATACCTTTGATATACAAGTAATTAATCATTATAATTTAAACATATTCTGTAAATGGTTTATTTATATGATATTGGTCCCAAGTCAAGGTCCATAGGCTTACTAATGTCCAACTCCCAAGAAAACCCCCAAATTCAGAAACTCTCTCTACTCAATTTGGGCGTGCCAGGTCTACACACTTGAAAAACACCTTTTTTTCCATCTTATGTTTGGACATGTCAACAAGCCTTCATTCAGCTTTGATCCACCTTAACCTGCTGTAAAGCAACTGCAGGGTAGGCCAAGGCCTCGCTAATGACACCCTCCAGGTTCAGGTGAGACAGAAGGATCAAGGTAAAAAACCTGTTTGGCTGCGCAGACACCTGTCACTAAAAGCCCTTTTTACATAAGTCTGAGGGGGGGGGTGGGGGGGGGGGAGACAGAGAGTGCTGAGAATGTGAAACACAGTGACACACAGCCGCCTTTGACGCCATAAGGGGCCCATGGCTGAGAGCCACTTGAGACACACACTGGAGCACACCCGCACGCACAGTCAGCATGACACAACACGCTGTGACCTTCCACAGAAACACACAAAACTGCCCCTGATCACGACCATGTCTACCATAAATCCACACACCACATAACTCTTCAATTATTCTTGATATCAACAGGAGATGTGTGCATAAACTAGAGCTACATTTGATCATCCCAAATTAGGAGCATGTCTGTGCAAAGTTAACGTGTCTGTACAAAGTTAACGTCTGTTGTCCTAAAAACAAAGCTGGAACAGTCTTAAAACTGTTTTCCAGATTGCACTGGTGAAAATAATCTGACAGTATTGCGACAGAAATATGACAAAGAGATGAAGCATTTTTAAAAATACACATATCAATATGTATAGAGAATTTGAACTAGGTTACTGGATTAGGCAGACAAGCTTACAGGTGAGTCTGAGTGATTGGTTGCTTTTTTGATGTGAGCGATTGCTTGTCTGCCATGGAGCTGTTTATGTGGGCTCTGGGCTGAACAGCATTACTGCAACATTTCTGAGTAAAGTAGGCCATTGCTGTAAACTGATGACAACTTGGAGACAGGTGGCTTGCATGAAATGCCGCTCAGATACCAACACACACTATGAGAGCAGTGATAACGCACACTGAAATACACACACATTAGTTCCAGCAAAACAAGTTCCATTATCACATGTAGTTGGCTATCTAATCATCTTTAGATAAGGGACTCGTTTCTAGTTCACTGGTGTTGAGATTAGGTTAAATGGCTTGCTGCACATTTGCCTCACAATCTCAGCAGCTACAGCTGGCATTGTTTACAAAGCAAAAAAAGAAGGATCTTTCATTGTTTATGACAGTTGACAGCAAACGTTATGCTTTCCATATCCAGTCCACCTCACATCATGCAAGGAAGCTATATGAACTATTCCTGTTGTTGGTCAGGGTTAGGGCGTACCAATGACATGTCATCTCGGCTATCACACTCCTCCTTTGGACTGTCTATCATGCTAGCTAGTCATCAACAGTGAGTTTCCAGCATCAGCAATCAGTCAGATAAACATGAAGACACCTGTCAGATAACTGGCTGTTAAAATTAGGCCAAACGTTTCTGTCCTCTAATATGTTTTGGAGCTATCAATATACAATCAATAGTTAGCTAATTAGCTAGCCATGCCAGACGACACTCGCTAGATGGCTACATTTGATTGCTATGTAGCAATTCACATTCCATTGTTATAACAAGCTAGCTACGAAGCTACTTACACAGCGATAGTCGTCAGAATCTTTGTTAAAGAATACGCAGGGTGTAGTATCGTTATTTTTGGGACTTATATCTTTACTCTCCATTTCTATTTACAACGTGCTAAGCAATGTTTTCATGTTTTGACGTATGCATCATGTGAAACAAAATTACATCGACTTCCTACAGCGCACGGTGAGGGACAAAAACTACAGATGTCGAAAACCCAAAGTTACAATTGTGTTGATGCCGTAGTGGAGTAGAAAGCGTGCACCTAAATCAGGTTTTCTCAACAACAAACTATTAGTAAAATGTAATTAATAACCCTGACTTATTGTAAATATGGAAAATATGATGGTCTCTGTAAACTTCCATATTTTCGTTTTGGAATTCAATAAAATATGTTTTGTTTATTTGAATGTGTACCACAACTTCAATCTACCACATGCCTGTAATCCTACATCTTCACAAGACTCAATGTTGATTGTGGAAAAAACTAAGTTGAAATTACAATAACAAAACGCCCTCCATTAGTTAATATTAAAACCCAGAATCTAATCTCTTCTGGTTGATTTAGTGAGACTATCCATGGGTTGAAGTTGACATGCCAGGGAGTTACAACCGCTAAGAAAGACAATTGATAAGACTATATCCTATGTCTCTCTTGCAGAATAACATGTTGTTGCCACAGTGTCATGTTCTTGAAAACAAAAGGCAAGCATTTTGTTGTCACACGGACACGAAGGACTACCTTTAGGCCTGGAAAAGTACTATACTGTATATACACAGTCATTACAAAACGATAAGGAAACCATGAGCAAACCCACATTTCCTGAAAAACAACATAAAGGATACATGAGTCATTAGGGAGAGTATGAGGAATAATGTTGGAGGTATTTCTTCAGGTATGAGCTACAGGGAGGTGTAGCTTTTGGCATCTGCACTATGCTTTTCAGTGCTATTGTGTTTCACCATAGTGGAATGTGCTGTGGGAATGGACGAGGAAAATGTTGAGTTTGCGCTTATCTCATCCCTCATAATACTCATAATAAAGGTTGTGCAGCTTCAAATCTCCTTAACACTTTACGTTAAGGTATATCTTTTTGACAGTTAACTATTTATTTATTGAACATATAACCGTAGAACACATTTATTGTGTGAGATCATCATTTCATTTCTGGGGGTGGTACCAAAAGATAGCTTGCTCTAATCCTCTGTGCACTAAATCTATTGTTCTGTGCACTAAATCTATTGTTCTCTGCCCTAAATCCATTGTTCTGTGCACTAAATCTATTGTTCTGTGTCCTAAATCTATTGTTCTGTGCACTAAATCTATTTGAGCACACAGCACAAGAGCAAGCCACCTCACACACATCTAATACATGTGTTATAATAAGTGTATAAGTGTATAACTGATTCAAAGGCTATCACTCCATATAATATTGTCTGTCTGTCTCAATGGGTGCAGCTAATTGTTGTCAGTGTGTGACACACACGATATGACAAGATAATTTTGTAAATGTTACATGTGTTTTTTGTCTATGTGTGATAGGTGTGCCTATGTGTGTGTGTGTGTTTGTGTGTGTGTGTGTGTGTGTGTGTGTGTGTGTGTCACACTGACAACAATTAGGTGTGTAGAGAGGCCTATTGTAACCCGTAAACTCTAGCTGCACCCATTGCCATTGCTAGATTCTGAAGCTGTTACAGCTGTCCCCAGTTACTATGAGGCCACACTGCCATGCCTCTCTCTCCCTTCCCTGCCGACGGGTTACGATACGACAAAACAGTAACATGCACACACACCCCTACTCCATGCCTCTCCATTCCCTCTTTCACACCCTGCTCCTGTGATTGTATGTGATGGTGTGCTTGACTGTAGGATTTGCAAAGGTTTTTAAAGGATAAACTGATATATATATATACCTCAAATTAGGGAATGTTAAAAAATAAAATGCACTTGTGGGTCTTGTGAACCTAAAATGTGTGTACCATCAGAATTATTGGTCTACAGTTCAAGATCAAAGGATCAACATGATTGAGAGTTCAACACTATACCAGCTAGATTTGCACAACAAACACCACCAATGCAAGCATAGCCACACTGCAAGAGTATCATTTCAAATAAGACAACATGTGTCCAGGGACAGGAACATGGGTTTTGAATACATGGAAAGTCACTGAGCACTCTCTCAGAGCAACATGCCTGTGTCACTTATCACAACACTACTATGACAACCTAGGACTATTTCCTTAATGTTTACAATCATGTCTCACAATGGCAAAGTTTACAGAGTCCAAATGGCACCGTGATAATAAAGAGGAGCCTCTCCAGTAAAGAACTGAATTGTTGTCTAGCAGCATTCCATTACACCACTGTAATCTGTATCCATCCATCAACTTCCTCAGCTACAGTCAAGTCGACAGTGGCCGAGGGCAAAAAGTGTGCTTCATGAAAATAATGTTCTTGCTAACACCTAATGCTTCAAAACTCTCCTCAGCAAAAGCATCAAAACATACTGGCATACTAAAAAATAGTCAGTCAATTTTAACCAGGGTGAAACAATCATAAAGAAATATTGAAGGTGACGTATATACGTACTGTAGGTTCAGGAACAGAACATACTGTTTAGATATAAATGTTTAGATATGTTGTAGACATTTTAAATAGACAAATTATCGAAATAAAAAATGTAAACATGTTCTGAATACCTGAAAACAAAACTGAAAAGCAAACTGTTAGTTTATTGGGTTTTGAGGGAGTGTAAGACAACGTGTAAACATTCCCCTAACCCAGTGATCCTCAACCCTCCTGGTTCTGGAGAGCCACAGCACTTCAGGTTTGTACTGGCACTAACACAACTGCTCCAGGTAATCAAGGTTTTGAAGAGCAATTAAATCAGGTGTGATAGCACTAGGCTGGAACACACTGCAGCTCTCCAGGGCCAGGATTGTGTATCACAGCCTTAACTCAGTACAGTAAACATCAACAGTATTTACTCTCTGGAGTTGTATTTGCTTAGTCATAATTACTTGTTTGCATAAATTTGCAGTCAATATATGTGAGTCTATTTGCACTTCCATGCCTTGCATCTGAACTTGATGGATGCATCAATAAGTGTCCATCTCAAATAGATTGAATGTGGAATGTAAACGACTCTGTATGAAATGCTGTGGAGAAAGCTAGGGGGAGGGAATAGCTGTTTGAAATAGTCCTGTGTGAAAAGTATGATTTTAGGTGTAATGTTGCTGGGCAAAGAGGATGCATGACATATTGATTACATTAATATAAAAAGTTTATTTCTCTGTACAAAGATCTTCAATACAAAAACATGTAGTACATACAAAAACATTGGCTTTTGGAGTTTATCATCTCCATGATTACCATAGCAATAACAACAACAACACATAATCTCTTGGAACACTTCATTATTCTATGCAAAAGAATGATCCGTTAATTCCAGTTCATAGATCATGTAGGGCATTAATGAGATCATAGGCTTAGCATCTGTCAAGCCTCCTTCAATTCAAGCACAATTTATAGACATTTATCGTCATATACAATAGGGAGCAGCACAGGACCAAGAGAAACAATCGAACATTTGATTCATTTGGCATCATTAGACGAGCTAAATCCTATGCATTGGATGTTCAATTGTAATATCTGTGGCCTGTACTTCTTCAACCTTGACATATACAACTGTCAAACATACAGTACAAAGAAAATAAGATATACATTATAAATACATAAATATGTTTCATCTGTGTATCACATGAGCCGAAGACGGCACGATGCGCCGTTGAACACGGCGACTTTGAAAACATCAAGAGTGCAAAAACAATTGGGAAAATGGCACCCGGGTAGCAGCTCAACCAGGCTAATTGTCTTTAGCGATCAGCTTATCAATATGAGCTCAATATATTAACGCAACGTAGTTAATACCATACATAAAGAGCACAGCTACCCCATTCCCTCTCTGTCTACTCCCTCCATTTAAACAAATATCATAAGTAGTAGATAATTCAGTTCAGTTCAGTTCAACTCCGCTAAGGAGTGTAGCTTGGCGATGGAGTTTCGATGTCGTACTCGGTACTCAGTAGCCTCCAATACCGATTTCCTGCTTGTAGCGGTTGGTGAGGGTGTCGGCCTGTCGTGTCAACTTGGACAGGACACCCTGGAGCCCCGTCAGGTGGAACTGAAACTGCTTCTCCAAGTCGGCGTCCTCCTCCTCCTCCTCCTCCATCCGAGAGATCTCCATGGCCAGGTTCTCCTTGCGCCTCTCCTCGGCGCGCCTGACCCCCCACTCGATATCGACGCGGATGGACTTGAGGAGCTGGTAGTAGCTGTACATGTCCCCGTCATCGATATCGTTGTTGCCCGTTGATTTCAGGGCGTGCATATCCCTTTCTTCGTCCAGGGGAACGTCCCGTAGCAGGCTGGGCACCATAACCGTCTGGTCCATGTTGTTAACAGCGCCGATGAAGCGGTTCATGGCATTGAACAGTGAGTTCTTCTGGGTGTGGGTGTCAGACATCTGCATCATCATGGCGAGTGATCTTAATTGTCGAACGACTTTTGGAAATGAAAGTTAAGACACAAGCTGTCTGTCAAACGCGAGTCTTCGCTGACTGGATGGATAATACGCTTCTCTCTGCGCTTACCCTGCTCTAATTCTTGTCTAATCGGCTTTGAAAAGCGGCTCGTCCTTTATAATGTTGCAGCAAAGATTGGTTGATTAGTACCTCGTGTAAGGGTAGCTTTCTGTGTTGCAAGCAAATAAGATAATGTTTCTTTGCCTCCGTGTCACTCTTCTTTTCGTTTCTGTTCTGATGGTCCCAGGTTCGCGGTCGGTTCTTATAGAGCAGGTAGTTTCGTATTCAAGGGCGTTCCCATAACCTGTTTGTCAAGGTTTTCTTCCTCTGCGATTGTAACCGGACTCCAACGACCTGTAATAGCACACAGAAAAAAAACAGGGCATTTGGCAAGGGGAGCGGCCTCCATTCCATCCTATTCCTGCCCCAGGACATGCACTCAAATGCATCATGAAATGTTATGAGATTCACATCATGTATCCACCAATGTGTGAGAACCTGCAACATTAATTTCTTAACTATTTAATAGGCTTATAGGGTACGCATATCTCATGTTCAATTGCGCGACTGCCATTGCGCATCATCTACTGAAACAACTGAATGTTCTTCTAGGCTAATATAGGTTATTTTACTCTCTCTTCCAAAAATATATATAAATAATATTTTACCTTGCAATCGAATGCTCGTGGAATATACCAAATTCACTGGTCTGTATTATTATTTTCATGTAGCCTATTCAGTTGAGAGAAGTTACATCATAAAACCCACATTCTGTCCCGACGATACAGGGCGAGGCCTACGGGGCGGAACGCCGGAATATGCATATTCATGAAACAAGCCATCAGCCCACAACTGTACCTCTAGTTCAAACCAATCAGATGTCTGCGTACTGCATCGGCGGCGGGACAACTCTATATGACCAATGAGTAAGTGACGGGACGGAGCGGCGCTGGATTTCGTTGGAACTGCAGCGGGTCTTCACGTACAGTAGTAAGCTTCACATACATACTGTAGGCCAACGCTTAATTCTCCAAACATCAATTCTAGAGCTCAAAAAACTCTAGGTCTATGTTGAAGAAGGGGCATGTCAGATTAAAGTTAATGACATATCTATCTGTGATTTTCCAAACGGCTCTATTGACAATGTAATGCCCTCCACAGATATCAGACATGTCTATCTATCAGCTTTCCTGCCTGTAACCACCGATGGCTTTAATTTTATGACATTATTGGAAATGATTAGGCCTACAGTTAAAACCAAATGATAGGTGTCCACCTAAGAGATTGATGTGAACAGCTGAAACTACCCTCCACCCCCCCCCCCCCCTCCTCACTGACAGTAAACAGTGTGAGTCAACAGGACTCTTCAGGGAAAGCAACCTTCAGGGAAAACTCACAACAAGCTGGCGGAATTATCCAGCCAGACTAAATGAAGCGTCAGTATACACTTTCAGTAAAGCAACTGGAGAAACAGTTTGACTGTGAGACCCACAACAAGAGGAGTCAATACTGACTCTAAACACAGCTAGTCACACCAAGCAATGATTCATGCTGGATGAATGCCATTTAGCGGAAATGATGAAGCCACAGTGACACACACACACACACACACACACACACACACACACACACACACACCCTACAGTGACACACACACACACACACACACACACACACACACACACACACACACACGTACAACAGACAGATACACACACACACACATACACATACACGGCAGACTGACAGACAGACAGACACACACACATACACATACACACACACACACACACACACACACACACACACACACACACACACATACACGGCAGACTTACAGACAGACAAACACACACACACACACACACACACACACACATACACGGCAGACTTACAGACAGACAGACAGACAGACAGACAGACAGACACACACACACACACACACACACACACACACACACACACACACACATACAGTGTACTTTTGCCAGATACTGGGTACAATGTGTTCTGGAATGCGTTCTATAGAACCAGTCAGTGTTCTGGAATATGTGGCTGCTCAGCAGGAATGGGAGGAATGACATAGACATAAACATAGATGACAAAACCTGCTGGGTCGGTCTGTCTCTCCTCTCTCTGCCTCCCATTTCCATAATTATAGCCAATGTTTTGGTTCTTTCTCTCTACCCACCGCCCGTCCAAGCACCCCCCCCCCCCCCCCACCCCTATCTACCCTCTTTCTCGACCACTAAATCCTTTCATATTTAACCTCTGTGTACACCCACAGCAGGACCCCATCTCTCTCACTCTCTGCCCCTCCCCTCTCTCTCTCGCCCCTGGCCTATTTTGGTGCTAATACTTCCGGTTGACAAAGCTGACACTGCCTAAGGTACGGCTGATCCTAGAGCAGATACCAAAAGATACAGGTCAGCAGTTCACAGGCCACCACAGGGCTGGACTGATCTCACCTCAGAGGGTAAGTTTCTTTGCTTTATCAACAGAGCTGTCAGTCAATCATTTTGAGGTGAGAAAAAAAACTGGAGCACGGAAAGAGGGGGGGGGGGATGACGTCTTAATGATGACATTGTCTGGATTCAACAGGGTATTATTACTATGATTATGATTATGATTATGATTATGATTATGATTAATAATAATAATAATAATAATAATAATAATAATAATAATAATAAAAAAAAATATATATTTTAACAGGGGTGTCCCACTGAGACCAAAGTCTCTTTTTCAGGGGAGCCCTGCTTACATTCAAATTAGCCTACTATACAGAGAACTTGAATGTTATCTCACAACTTTATCTAAATTCCCCCTATTGTGTATTTTCTGTTCATGGGGTTCTTATGAGAGCCGAACCTTATTGTCAGTGTTACACAGTAACCCAGATTACAGGAAATATTCCTTGGTTGCATGTGAGGGGCTCAATTTTTACCCACAGATTACAACTGGTGTCATCATTCCAAAGGCAGAGAGAGAGAGAGAGAAAGAGAGAGAAAGAGAGAGAGAGAGGGATATTTTATGACGACAACAAAATAATGTGATAACCGACATAAAGGATAACTATGCTTGCACTTGTCAGAGATACAGTACGTAGGCCTAACAGTCATCATGTAACAGCAATCAGCAGTAAGAGACAGACAGAAAGAGAGAGAGAGAGAGAGAGAGAGAGAGAGAGAGAGAGAGAGAGAGAGCTGAGTGTGTGTGTGTGTGTGTGTGTGTTCGCATCGCACCCCCCAACCCCTTGTGCCCTTTTTGAGGAAAAGCACATCATAAGTCTGTGCACGTCCCTGTGTGTGTGTGTGTGTGTGTGTGTGTGTGTGTGTGTGTGTGTGTGTGTGTGTGCGTGTGTGTGTGTGAGAGAGAGAGAGAGCAACAGCAGCAACGCATTCCCTCTTCACGAATGACAGGACACGTAATTCCTCTTGCCTATAAACTTCGCAGAGGTGGGGGGTGGATGGTGGGGGCGCCGGGAGACGACGGCACGTAGCCTACGCTCCATTAGCGGACGCACTATCGAGCCTATCTGCCGGTAATTTGCGTAACGAGATGAGAACGCCCCGGTTAGTGGTCTCCCAGGGTAACGGCCTCCCACCGCCCTTATCGCTCTTCGCTTCCGGAGCGCAACCACACACACACACACACACACACACACACACACACACACACACACACACACACACACACACACACACACACACACACAGGCCGAAGCGTCGGTACAAAAACAGAGGATATGGACTAATGCTATATTTGTGTTTGTTATTTCTTTGTGGTTGTACTCTTTTTGAAAGCCTAAGGAAGAACGTCAACATTTCTTAAGGGAGAAATTTAAAGAAGAGAAATACATGTGGGGCCTAAACACGAAAGTAAAAATATCTGAGAATGCGGGTTGCAGATAGACCAGACCGGTTTGGCTGACTGATTAAGATTCTAGAGCGCTCAGCCCCGAAGGCCTATTCGTGTGTGGGAGAGCGCAACAGTCGTTTGTTCATAGGCCTATCCCTCGAAGCGCTGAGCTGAGCAAAGGGCTATGCTAGCGGTGCGGGTTGCAGTCGTATATCAATGGTTGCAGCATCCCTACGTCTCCGTTTGGCCATGCTCACCGTGCTCTCTCTTTCTCCCCTCTCTCTCGCTCCCCCTCTCCCTCACACACTCCCTAACCCCCGGCTAGGATCGAGCCTGGACCTGGGTTGCCGCGAGCACTGTAATCCACTCACCGTTACGTTTTTCAACGATACCCAAGCGCCATCGTGTGGTTGTGAAACGCAGTTCTGACTAAAGCCAAAATGTAGTATATAAGCCTAGGCCTACTCGTGTTCTGTCTCACCTCATACATTTGGCACATGCAATAAGTGTAAAAAACTCGCAATTCCACATCTCCCGAGAGGTTCTCTCTCTCTCTCTCTTCCTGTCCCGCTCTCTCTCTCTCTCTCTCCCTGTCCCGCTCTCTCTCTCACACACACACACACACACACACACACACACACACACACACACACACACAGTAGGCTGGTAAAGTTATAATGATCATTTATTGATACAGATATCACTGATGGTTACAATATCAACAATAGACTGTATTGGCATGCTATAGCTGGTGCTGAGTTATTAAAAAGTTTGACTTCTGTACACGTTTTGATATTTTCCTTAAGGATGCGGCAAGTCTGGGTTGTGTGAAATGTTGACTGGTCTTCAACAGGTTTGCGTAAGGAGTGTGTTGGCCATCCACCTACTAAATCAGGGTTTCTAATGCTGGTTTTGGCGGCCCCCTGTGTAAGCAAGATTCCCTTCAAATGAGTATATGATTACACTCACTCATCCATTCATTTTGGTTGAGCAAATTACAGATATGCTGACAAAAACACATTTTGTTGTTACTTTTCAACACATCTGAGAAAAAAAAAATCTCTTTCTTGAAGAGGTTCATGGTACTTTGTTGTTGATATTTCAGGTGTTCAGTTTGTCAAAATGCAATTAACAGGGGGACACCAAAACCGGAACTGAGTATCTATTGCACAAATGGCACTGCTGCCTCTGTCAATAATCTAAAACATTGACATCTCAAACAGACCCCTAGTCCTCAGTTCTTAGATAGGCTACTGTAGGTATACTGTACTGTAGGTGAATGTATCATGGTCAAAGTCCCATCTATAAGGGGTCAAGATTAAGTAAATGCCAAATAGTCATACAACACAGAGTACTTAACTATGTTAACTAACTAGCTAACCAGCAGTAGTACTGTAGAGCTACTATCCCTGTACTCCTCCCTGTGTTAACATACTCCTGGGCTACATTGGGTCTATGTTGAACTTCCACATTAAATCCTCTCTGATTCACTCAAGTGTCACAGGGGTGGGGACTAAGGGTTGGTTTGGGATAGGGAAATGAACACAAAAACAAAGACACAGCAAACTGAGTGTTGCATCATCAACACATTATAAAACCCATCCTCCCAAAGTTGTGTCAGCCATATGAGTGCCTACTCATGATCTCCTCAACTCCCTCTACAGACCGACAGACCAACAGACAGGCCAACAGACAGATGAACAGACAAACAAAACAAACAGATGGATAGACAGACAGACAGACCCACACACACACACACACACACACACACAGACACACACACACACACACACACACACACACACACACACACACAACACAAACACGCAACAGTATAAAATCAAATCAAATCAACAATAAGTAAACTGAAAGGTTAAGAGAAACATTTCGACAAGTGGTACACAAATAAATAAATACAACGATCAAGTATCAGACCAAACCTTGACACGCACAAATTAATACAACATTCAAATAAATACTTAAAAACTACTCAGTGCATTGAACCAAACTCAATACACACATGGCATGGTACAAATCTTAGAGCTTATTAAAGAGTGAAACACATTTACACATCTACAGACCCACTTGATTGCACTGTTCATGTTCAGTGGCTAATAGATAGATATGGACAAAATAGTCTTGAGATGCACTTTCATATAGCAGCCAGAAGCAGACTTTACTAACAAAAAAAGCTAAAGCTTCATAACTGCATTTCTGAAATGCTCTCTAAATGCATTATCTCATCATTTCATCTGATGTTTAAATATCTACATATAGTGAGCCGAAATGAAAAAAGCGCTATGACCACATTTTCTTTCCTAGCGTTAGTTGTTACATTTCTGTACCGCAATGCTTCAGAAATGAGAGAGCCTGCGGAGAGCATGCCAGAACATGAGGGGGCGCTGTGGGACCAGGGGCTGTGGATGTTGAAGTGCTGCTAATCCATGAAGTAGAATGAAGTTTCCCTGGCATTAACACTGATCTAGGGTCAGTATTGCGTTGTCGTTGTCGTCGTCGTCGTCCCCCCTTAACAGTTACGGTTAGGATTTGTAGAGAAGTGAGCTGATCCTAGATCTGTGCTTACAGGCAACTTCTACACAGTTTAGGGTATTGAGAGAAAGCTTTCATGGCACAGCAGTTAAGGAATGGTGCTTTACAAGAAGTTACAATAAGACCATAGACAGGAAGACAGAGAGAGAGGTACATGTTAGCGATGCAATGTGCTAGCGTTCTGAGGACCTTCTCCCCAAGTCTACCAAGGTGCAGTTCAACCTCTCCTCTTCATCTCCCTGAAAAACACAACCATAAAGACAGTGTCAATTGAGA